>NC_092698.1:4823933-4841433 GCF_964275005.1 Diadema setosum
GAAAAAATTGGTGTCATGTCCTCTTATTCTTTTCGCTTTCTTTCTAAACTGTGCTTGAACATTCTCATTTTGTACCTTTTCCTCAATGGACAGCTACAGCAAACATTCATGCTACCGAAGACGCCAGCCCGCGGTTACCCCTAATCCAAAGTTTTCCCTCTTTTTCTAAATCCCTTCCATGTTGGGGAGTAGCCCAGCTGGGAGAAAACAAACCACACACAAAAAACAACAACAACAGCACAGGTCGTTTATTACATTTGTCCCTTCCTTTTCAACAATCACGTACACTGCTCTGCTCTCCCACAAAACAGAAAGAAAGAGAGAAAAAAAGAAGTATAAAAGCTTATGTATTTTGGCGGCAATAGATCAAAGACGAGTCCTTTCGTCCTTCACTATCATCAACATTAATTTGCCGAAGTAACATTTAAACCTATTTCCGGGATGTTATCTCTACAAAACTAAGCTCAAAAGAAATGCACGTTTGGATCTATCTTCCGTCTTGCGCGTGTACTGCGCGTGATTGATTGCGTTAGCTCGGGTCTCCCGAGCGTAAGAGGGCTTTTTTTCTTTCTTTCATCATTCCAAGTTATAGCAGGAGACGGGGTGCATAAGTGCGCCGATGGTATTGGGGCTTGTTTGCTCAAATGATGTGACGGCATTCCCGGAGATTCCTGCATGATGTTTCCAGCCGAGGAAGATCAATTTGTAAGGAGCCGGGGATTTATAGTTCGGGGAATGTGCTTTTGCAGAGTTCAGGTGGAAGAGGAAGACGTTGGAGAAGCAAAGACAATGTATTATATTCTTTCTTTCTTCTTTCTTCTTCTTTTTCTCTTCCTTCTCCTGCTTTGTGTTTTTTCCCTCCTCTTCTAAATATGGCATCACTTTTGTTCCCCTTGCTGTCAGACGATAGAGACACAAATCTCCATCTCTCCCTACACGATTCCGATAAGGAGGAGGTCGATTGTAACCTTCTTTGTATCGATAAGAGACTCGCGATACTTTTAAGCTCCTTCCCCTATCCCTCCCATGGTTAAAGTTACCAACCTCCTTCAAAAGAATCAAGGACTTTCTCACTTTCCTTTTGTCCTCTTCTTCTTGTTTTCGTTTTTCTTTCTTTCTGTTTACTTTTATGTTCTTCTCTCCTCCTACTTCTTATTCTCTATCTCTCTTTTTTGTTTAGTCTTTATCTTTGTCAAATTTCTTCCTCCTCAGTTTCTTCTTCTTCTTTTCTTCATCATCATCTTCTTCTTCTTCTTCTTCTTCTCAACACGTAAACACAGTCGTTCATTACATCACGTTTCAATGCTATAGAGAAAGAGCATGAAAGACTTGGTTATTTGACTTCTTCAAGGGGTTCCCCGGCATATCATTCTGTATGATACACTTTGATTGAGGTAAGAGCAGTCAAACTTATCAATCTTCGTGAAAGTGAATTGGTCAGCCTGCAGTTGCTGCCGAACCGAACCGAACGAAGCAGTATATTGGGACATGCGATCTGACCTACTTTCTTTCATTAAGACAGCAAATTAATGGAACGCATCCAAATCGCAACGGTAACGCATCCACTACCTTCCTAAGTTTTTCTTTTTTTATCATAAAGATGAGACATCAGAGCTAGGTAAGTTTTTTATGAACCACCGTTACTATATTCAATTTGCTTGGCGCCAATTTGTTCCAAAACAAAACAACTACAAGGGAAAAAAGACGTAAGTTTTCCAACCCTCCGAATGGCCACCCAACCACATTATATCAGAGAAGTAGAAGATGCAATTTTGAAAAGAAATGATGAAGAAAAAAAAATGAAAGAAAGGAACGATCTCACGTCTGTTCCACTGCAGCCACCAGAAGGTGATTATTCGACGCCAAGAACGAAAATCACATCGATCATTTTAATGACCGCTGAAAGGAAGATGACGCTCATCACAAACACTGAAGTATCTTGATGTTGCCTTGGATTTGGGAGTGACAGAGATGTAATCGCTGCAAATAGCCGATCGAGCTTTCGCCTTGCTACAATAAAACTCGCCAGCAATGTGTGAATCGCTCGGCGAGCCCGTCCAAATGGCGGACGCTGTCCACAAAAGTCACGTGGTTTGAAAACAACGAAGCTTGTAGAGGGAAAAAAAAGCTGAGTGTCGTCCGGACGATGCGCACGCCGTGCGCTACGCAGCAGGCACGCATTTCTCATGCGTTATATTCGACCATCTGTTTGCGCAGAATGTGTGGCGACGCAGTCCGTTCCAAGTGCCCAATAAGAGGAGCATAGCCCTCTTGTGCTGTGCAGTATAGTGTTTGAACATCTGTGACAAGGGAAAAAAGCAAGCAAAAGAGATAGAGGGGGGGGGGTGGAGAGGACAAGGGAGAGAAAAACGAAAAAGGGAAAAATGGTCTGTCGTCGGTAATTTGTGACCCGGGGCAAACATGTCGTGTCTAGATCGTGATTTATGACACAAATTCTTCAGAGTTGTCTGTCTTTGGTACCTGCAACATATCTTGATAAAGATTTTCATGCTCTAGCATTTTTCATATTATTCCGTGCATCGGTTTATCCTCTTTGTTTACTTTTTTGTCGGAGTGTGGCTGTGTGGTCGTTGTACCAGAGACTTTGGAGTGTCGATAATTGGTTACCATAGTTACCCGTCTCTCTTCTAAAACGCTTTCAAATTATTTTGTAAACAACGTGATGAACTTCGGTTTATTGTCAGCGTATCATAGTGTTGTGCATCGATTATTCAATCGAGTATTCATGTGTATCCGTTTGAACATACAAAGAAAGTAAACAACATAGTAGGTGGCCTCCACGAAAAGATACGTCTTTATAGTAGGCAATTAATCGTTTTGCTACCATCGTCCATATTCAGTATGTATTTCCCTGTCCATGGGCATTGAAAAGTAAGAAGACAGATGGGGAAAAATAGTTAAAAAAGACGATACTAATAACATATTGTGTTCATACTATAAGCGAACTTTCATAATTCATCCGCACTTTGGTTGGATGGCAATCATGGTAACGACATACATTTAAGATTCAGTGTCGTGTTATTTCCAAATTCATCACTAATTACTTGTAAATGGTTTCCAGTCTTTGAAATACACAAAAGAGTGGTGGACTTGATTTGATTCAATTTGATTTGGTTCATTGGTGGGTTTTTTCTGTATCTGTGAAATACGCAATCACCTGATAAGTTGAGATTTTAATCATGTGATCACAAGCAATCTAATTCTTTGTTTATGAGAATAATGTTTGACACAATTAATTGTTAGCGTGTAATTAAAGAGAAGGAAAGACTGCAGCTGACTCTTTAACTGTTTAACTTGATCGATTCACGATTCTACTCTTGTAAATCAGGAGCAACAAAAGGAAAGAAGATAAAGTTCGTGGCTTGGTGGAGATGAAGAGGAGGAAAGAAAGAAAAATGGCGCGTATTTGGCTTTTATGGAAGACGAAAAAGATTAAGGTACTTGCCGTCTTTCTTCTCACTTTTTGTTGCGAGTGAAGTGTTGCTTATGAATATGTTGACTTGGATGTGCGTTTCAACATTCAAATTTGGACAACGGGAGTTTGAGCAAAGAGAGCGGCACTTGTAGAGCCAGCAGCAACGATGCACCAAGCGTTCCAAAATCTTCAAGAGTAAAAAAGGGTAACAAAAAAAAAAATCAGGGACATTTCCGAATCTTCTTAAGGAGTCTGTCAGTGGAGATATTTGAGAGGGGGTAAAGCAAGAAACATACTCGAGGAGTACACGTGCCCTCTTTCTGAATATTCCTGAGGGGGTAACTAGAAGAAAAACCCAGAAATAAAAGTGACTCGAAATGACTTCAATTGGGCATCATACACGGAGATGTCCCGATACGGTGCTCATCAAATCTTGAGAGAGGGGATTGGATTATGGTGGAGCAGGTAGATGGCTATCAGGCAGACGACTCAGCCTCGGCGGGGGGCTTGGGATATATGGGAATTTGCACAAGGTACTTAATAGCGGGAACCATTAACAGGAGAATTCTGGCGGGGAAAACGGAATGTGGCAATTTTCTTGCTGCCGAAACCGTCTGGATACCAGCAAAAAGAAGGAGAGGAAAAAAAAAGATCGAAGACTCGCTTTTCCATGTGATATTGTGGCAATGCCTTTAAGTTCTTCTTCCCTGTATCTTTACCTCCTGTTTTGTAGAGAAGAGAGAGAAAGATTGGAGGGGGAGGGGGACTGGAATGGAATGACGGATTATTGGAGGGTTTAAAAAGTGCAGTTCGTGTGGGGTCAGCTGAGGTAGGTGCCCACTGGGGCTACAAATTGACTGGGAAAGAAAGGATTAGGGAGTTGTGATTGGTCCCAGCATAGGTGCTTTCTTGCAATTGTTTGTTTATTTTTGAAAGTGAAAAAAAAGCATGTTTTTGCTCATCTTTTGTAAGAGAGTTCATGTCTCCTTTCTTCTCCTTCTCCTTCTTGTTCTTCTCTTCTGCTTTCCTTTCTTCTCTTCTTTTCTTTTTTTTTCTTTATTCTCTCGTCTTATTCACTTTCCAAACGGAAATCTGGATTAACTTATTTCGGAAGATCGTCCACGTTTTGAGAGAAAATATCAAACATCTTTAGTGGTTGAAAGCTGCTTAGCAAGGATGGAAACCAGATCGGTGTCGAAATTCCGACAATGAAGATGAGAGGGAAGGAAAAAGGAGCACTTTATTTGAATTAGTTTGGGTGAGGATTGTAAATTAATTCACCTGCACTTTGTTTGAAATGTATATGCCATCTTCAAAAGTGCCTTTTTTTTTTTACTTTAGCTATCTGCTCCTGAACAGGTCATTCTGGGATGCAAAAATATCAAGACTTGAATTCTCTAACCCTACATGATTTCCTTGAGGAGAAGTTTTGGCAGTACTTTATTTTTTGTGGGGGCATGAAGCTGCACTTTCACAAACCATTAAGTTGTATTTTCTCCTGCTTGTGCATATGTAAAGGTACGGTGATTGCTTTCCTTCGTCTTCACAGCGTAGCTTTCAGAGTCGACCACTTTAATGCACTTACTTTTCTTTTCTTTTCTTTTCTTTTAAATGGATGAAACAGATCAATGACGACTTTCTGAGGCGCTATGTGCTAAGAAGTCGGCTACTTGCATGTTTGTTTGTTTGTTTTTTCAGTAGGACTTGCGGCATAAATGTACTTTATCTTGTCGGCTTTGTTGATGTTTGTTATTTTCAAGGAAAACCTGTAGTTCCAGCTAAGTGAAGCTGTTTGCGAATCTCTGACACAAAAAGCCTCTATCGAGGGATGATTTACATAATATGTTAGTGTTGGAACTGCAGATTTTGAGATGATTTTTTTTTTCATGTTTACTACATCTTCTTGCACGTGAAGTTGGAGTGGTTCCTTATCTATTACACAGTCTATAGATCTTAAAGGTACAATTTACATTTGGGAGCAGCAATGTAAAAAATGGTCAAGATATCGCATTTCATGCATATGTGTAGGTCAGTTGCATCACAAAACATCCTACCATATAACAATTTTGCAATAAAGCCTAAAATATAAGAAGATATCACAATTTTTCTCATTAAACCATATCTGTAGACGGTTTAGTCTAGAATCCTTTTTATTGTACTTATTGTTCACATTTTGAACATTTAACACTATTTGAATATGCTGATTCATTTTTTAAATTGGTTGTTTCTCTTCCCGGCTTGCATTATAGAAGTATTTTGAAGAGCTAATGCTGGGTTTTTGTTTCATCTGCAATGGTAAATAATGCCTTTAACATAAAGGAAAAATCCTGTTCGAAATGGCTTATAAGTGCTGCTTTATTTTCACCGTTTACGAACAAGAATGAGAAGAGAGAGTTTAACCTATAAACGCAAACATCAATAGAAATGAAATGGTGCTTCAATTTCGTATCTCATTTCAAGTTTAAAAATCCTCATACAAACACGCACACTGGGCTCCACTATAACACAAATAATAGTTTATCTGCCGGAATAAAGAGAACAATGAGATACAATAAAAAACTAGTCGAACATTGGCTATCAATTTAATTTGAAAAGTTATCTCCTCAAAAGTGCATTTTCTTGGATTACATGGCCCTCTGTAATCGCCACTCCTCTCGGGAAATATGCGTTAGACTCAGAGCACCAGTCGGCGTTATGATATCATTTCCAGAACATAATTCTATTTTGTCCTCGGATCGTATTAGATATATGGGATCAGATCTGCAGAAAATCAATCAAAAACTCCATGCAGCCAGGTAGATCGAAAGAAGCAATGAATTACCGAAAAAGGAAAATTGATGTATCGCGTAATATATCACTTAGCGACGAAGTATATAAGATATGCCTATATATCTCGCTATATATCTATTACTACTACGCCGAGATGAGATATACAAGCTATAAAACAATCACAAAACGTCGAGTGTCGGTTATTGCTTAGCATCTGTTATTTTCATTATGGATAGAGAGTTATGAGCACTATGTAATAGGTGATCTTATGTCTCGCCAGAAGTTGGATTCTTCTTCTCTTTTTCCCCTCGAAAATGAGTTGGCTTTTCCAGTAATCACAGCATTGTTCCAATAAACAAATTAGCAGTGCAGCAGCAGCAGCAGCAGCATCAACAGCAATATTCAATTTGACGAATGAGAGGAAAGGGGAAAGTTACGTGAATCACCGTTTCGCGAAACGAATTATTCCCGTGGTCCCGCCATCGAAGACATTAGACGGTATGAACCGTGCATGAATCATAGAAGTGCTGCTATGATATCATACGAAATATCACCATTTGCTCCTGTCATACAATCATAAACGAAGTTGAGGAAAAACAAAGAGTAGAAGCTGAACAATCGATGAGTAACACACTCTCTAGAAACGACAAGACATTCTCATGGTGACGTCAGAGATAACGAGTTCTCGGGAGGCATGATTTGAAGAGTTTTATTGCAAAATGAGCTAAGCGCCTTTTTTAAAAACATTTCAGAGTAATTCCATCATTAGATAAAGCAAAACAAAACCTTTCCAGTTAAACCCCACTTGTAACATAAAGAATATCTTAGAAGATATGATAAAAAATATCTCGTATTTTCTTATCATTTTCGTTGTTTTTTAGCAGCTTTAATCACAAATAAGTCAATTTAACAAGAATGGAGTTAGCTCGTTTTGCGATAAAACTCTTCATTTGTTTCTTAAGTTTTGACTTTTTTCGTAGTGAATGCATTTCGTGTTGGCCAATGCTGGCAGACATGACAAAATTGTGGTTTGCGTTCAAAACTTGGAATCTAAGTGTTGCGCAAGGCATTTGTTAGCGTCCCGTAGCGTTATGTAAAGTCGCAAAATGTTAACACCATAATTTCATTATGCAAACCTGATATTTTGTAACATCAATTGTTAAAAAAAAAGTTTTTAACTCATTCAATGTAAAATAATGAAATTGGGACTTCCCAAGCGTTAATTCACTAGCCATTCTGGTTAAATGGTGTTTGCAAGTTCATTCTTCGATTGAAAGTGATTGATGAATTCCATAAATTGTTATGTCGGGCAAGATTATGCAATAGTTCGCTATGAAAACGAGTGAAGTGCCCAAATTTGACAAAGAAAAGTCATTTGTGTGAATGTGCACATGAGCTAACCCTGAACTGGCTTACACCATAGACTCGTTTGTACATAATACTCAAAAAAGGCATCTTAGCTTTCACATGATACGTTTTCCATAAGGATGTACAGTGTTTATGCCAAAAAAAGGAGTAAGGGTGAGTTTAAATGACAAGTTCACCTTGTTATCCACATGGATTGAGTGAATGGAACCTTATCAGTAGAATCACTTCGAGGAAAATCGGACAATCCGTTCAAAAGTTATGAATTCTTACAGTTTTTGTGCAGTCTCTGCTGGATGAGAAAACCACTTCAGTGTGTGATGTCACATTCGTAAAACAAAAGTGTAAAAAAATATTACACAAAATTACATTTTTTGAAGAAAGTACACTTGTTACTGACTTATGTTAATGGTTATATTATTCCCCCCTCCTTTCTGAAAGGGACAAGTCAAGTGCTCTTTTATCATGCGAAAAAATAAACAGTATGTTCAATGTCTTTATCATTTATTTCTATCGTTCTACACATGTGACATCACAAATTGTAGTCTTCTCATCTAGCGATGAAACTTCAAGAATGTATAACTTTTGAACGAATTGTTCGATTTTCCTCAAACTTTCACTGATATGTTCTACTAGTAGTGTTACATTCACCAAATCCACATGTATCCCACGTGAATTTGTCGTTTAAGATTCCGCAAAATCAATGAAGACTTTTCCCTCATAAACTGTGCTTGGATTTAGTGTACTTTTATATATATTGATATCCGTTGATTAGTTGAACAAATGAGGCGGAATTCTCCTGATAGAAAAACACAAAACTTTGATATGTACATGCTCTATACATTTTCTTTTTCTGTCTGAAGATTGGTGCATGAAAGTTACCTGGCAACCACCTACATTTCGCCATGTTAATCTAGTAGTTGACAATATTCCCTGTTGGTGGATTTCGCTATCAATATAAGTCTTTCGTTAGCTATATATACCGTAATGTATAAGTTATCTTACTGAAGGGAATAATTGAAAGATGAAATACACGTCTGTATGATTTACTAGCAATCGCTGCAGGTCACATTGCATCATCGACGAATTTCCATCGAAATAAAGTTTTTGATCTCTACTCTAACGCATTTATCATAGTTTAACATCACGAAAACTTGATCGATATGTTCTGGATTGCACGCCATATCGAATCGTCGTAAGCTAACCTTTTCTGATTGTAACCTCCCATCGACCCCCAGCCAAGAAAATGTGAGCTAGTCACTTTTACCAGAAAGGCCCGGATACATTCTAGCTGATGAAGAGTGAAATAAACAAAGAACAAACACCTTTGTTTCATATCGCTATTGTTTTGTCTAATGACTACGGACACGCCACAATGCGAACACTGCATGGCGTCCCACACAACCAAAGCTGCGGCGCCACCTTGAACCTTCACACGCGCACGGAATGAATGACCTCAAAGGAACAATAAGGTGATCGCGTTTCATTAACTCGGCTATAGAATGGCATTCATGCAAGGTTTTCGCTTCGTTTATTTTCTCATCATGATTACCTACTGCTTTCTCGTTTGTACACTTGGGTCGCAGGTAAAGCACATTACCCAGGGATGTATGGTACTTTGACTTTTTTATTATCATTATGTCTCCGTTCTCTGTCACAATGATTTGCTAACCGATCATGTGCAAAATCAGACATTATGAACCATGTGTATATTTCTGAAAGTGATCATAGTTGATTATTTGTACCATACAGAATCAATGAAATGAAAGGAAATATATGCAAAGATCAAAATTCGAAGACAGGATCTCAAGTTTAAGGCCCTGGCGCTCTACATCGAATGTTTGTAAATTCATACTTTATTTTTTTCTCCATCAGTCCGTGACCTTGGTGCATTTTTGGACAGTCAACTCAACATGATCAGTCACATAAATAACATTTGCCTTGGAACAGCCTCGCATTACATCTCAGAACGTATAATTCCTTACAATTCTTCTAGATGTCTCCAGTCCTCTGCTCAAAACTTAATCGTGATATCCTCCATCCGTAAAAAGTTTAACGGGGAAAGAGTTTTTCTCATCCTGCACCAACACTTTGGAAGTCTCTACCAGACCTACTGCGGAGACAGATGCCTCGCATTACATCTCAGAAAATTTGTTTTAAAAGAATCATTTGTAAAACAACAACAACAACAACAACAAAACAAAAAGCTGCATATGTTTACTACATTTGAAATCATTTATAGATTTATGTTGGATATATTGACAACTTGAGCTGCCACGTTTAATAGAATTATTTTTTTGTGGAGTTATATATTCATTGTAATTTGTATTGTACAATTTTCACTTGAACATTTTGTATTATGTTATAATCTGTAGCAAAAAAAAAAAAAAAAAAAAAAAAAAGCTGCTGAAAACTGCTTATCCAATAAAGGCGAGCCAGTGGAGTAAAATGGAGTCAAAAGGGGCCTGAGCTTTCGATCCTAGCAGAATCTTCGTCAGAGGCAAAATGATATCTGTTCTGTAAAGCGCATTTACATTCTTTACAAGCCTGAAATGCGCTATATAAAATCTAGCTTTTATTACAGCACGACAGTGCCTTAACATGGATCCTTCTCATGAAGCAAACAAGTGTGTTCTAAATCATGAATCGTTACTTTTTTGTTCATTTTTTGTCATCCTAAGGAAACTCTACTCTTCACCTGCGCGCTTCTATAGTCAGCAAAGGTGTGCGTCGCTTACTAGTATCCAAACTATTGTACAGGGCATTCATGATACATTTGACTAATGTGCTTTTTTGATATCCTTATTTTGGTTGATTAATGTCAAAAATCTAATTTGAAATGGTGAGACAAGTGGGATGCATTTCTCAGACAAAAAAAGGAAAATGTTAAATAAAAGACTGCTGCCAAAAATTTCGTTAACCAAGTAATTATCAACATTTTCAGAAGATGCATTTTGCTACCATACAAGTGTATCGCTTCATGAATACCACACAATTTATCTTACAGACAGGAATAATTAAAGCTGAAATAATGTCTACATGATTAATCGACAATGCTGTCGAGTCACGTTTCTAATCAGCAGCAGGAATTTTTTGTAAAATAGTATCTACGCTATCAAATGCATTCATAGAAGCTAGAATTTATCAACATTCCTTGGACTACATCAGTGTACAATTCCTGTCAAATCTTAAATCATTAGCAACCATTTCTGATTGTGATAACTTTCCATTGACCCAAGCCAAGCCAAGAAAATGCGAGCTTGTCACCTTTACTGAAGACCCGGATACACCCAAATAGTGCAGAATGAAACGAAAACTCCTTTGTTTCATATTACGCTGCTTTGTCTGTCTAATTACTCCAGACGAACCAATCCGAGGGGTCCCAAACTCCATCACGGTCGCGGCGTCAGTTTGATCATTAGATGCGCACGGAATGAATGAACTCAAAGGAACAATAAACAGGTGATTGCCTTTCGTTAACTCGCTTATAAGCGCGCTAAACATGCAATTGTTCTCCTTTTCGTCTTCTTGCTCCTTTCAGACTGTAATACTCATAACGTCGTAAAAGACTTTTACCAAGGTGGTAACTGAAAGTAAATGCCTACACAGTCAAATTAACAGTGTGACGATTTTGGAAGTTGCCATGGCATTCGCGGCATTTGTTGGCATAACCAAAGGAATGTTTGAAAGAAGGGTGAAATGACCAACAAGCAAGTATAAGATAACAGACTGTTCGTCCATCCATCCGCTGAAGTTCAGAAGAAAAACACACAAAACAGCTCATTACAAGTGTTGCATAAAATAGCAGTTTTCGTATTCTGAAATTTTTATAAGTATTTGATTATATTTGTGTATTTATCTGTTCATGTATCGTATTATTTAGCTTGCCAGAATTCCATGTATCTCTCATTGTATCTACCTAGCTGTGTGTATGTCTATCACTATATATAGCTACCCCCTCCCAATTTGTCTTTCTGTTTGGTGTCGCTTACACAGAATTCTTGATATAACATGTTGTGTCAGACTCAGTCACTTATGTGGTACTATTTCTCTATAAAGTAAAGCATCATCTACAACATAGCATCCGCCAAACAATGACGTTAAAGTCGAGTTTATTTCAACCTTTCTTTCAAAATGTGAAAATATCTCATGCAATGTGGACCTTTAAGAATATTAACAAAGTAAAGTAAAGTTTTCATTTTGTTCTTTTATTACATTTCATGACCTTTTTGAAATGTTAGTTCAGTTCTTCAACTCAGTGTTAATTCTGTTATAATTTCGAGCGAAACACATTGAATACTTAGTCGAAACAATAATGGCTTTACTCAAAAGTGTTCGAATCAGACACATTGTTTTCACTGACATTTTTTTCTCTCTCAATTTAACACAGGAGAAAAGTGGCTAAATTATCTTTTTAATGTACATTCACACGCCAAGATATTCAAACAAAAATAACGCCAGACAAACAAAATGAAACTACACATGGTAGCCTAGAACAATACGTTCTTGTAAAAATGTATTGAATGACAAGAAACTATACTCGTGGATGGAATTCAAAGTAAGAAACATGATTAAACTATTTGAAGTTAGTTTTTTGTAATTATAAATCTGCACATCCCATTTCTTTAGGTTCGCCTCGGGTTTTTTTAATGATAAATATGAATTTCTTTTGTAACTTTGCAAACGTTTCATCAATAAATATATCCATGGTAACATATTCATCATCATTATAAGAGAGGGATTGCTATAACATTAACATTTTATATCTCTCTCTCTCTTCTTATCCCTCTCTTCCACATGGATCATGTTTGACCCGGTTGTTTTATTGTATTACTACTATGTATCATCGGTTTACCAAGTGTCAAACTTTTTGCTTATTGTTGTCAACCGTCCAGCATGAAAAATCAATACACAACATATAAATGGAAAAAGAAAATAGTTTAAATTGTACCAAATCAACCAAACTATGTAGTACCATGATGTGTATTCAAATGTATGTTAATATTACTAAAAATTGATGAATTTGTAAAGCAATGCCATACAGAGAATAAACAATACATAAAATCAAATCAAATCAAATCAAATCAAATCAAATCAAATCAAAAGATGCGGTGACATGCTGTAATGTGTATAATCGGAGAGTACGTACTAACAAACTTATCTCCTGCAAGCTGCAGTACACATAGGGAGTGAATACTTAAAGCTCTGTTCTCGGGTTTGCTCAAGATAAGTTCTAGAGTTAGCCGCCAGAGCAGATGTTATCTCCTTTCGGCATACGAGAGCCCCTTCTATACATTTCGCATTTCACAGACAGTAATGCACAAAGCGAGTACATGCAAGCTTAGAACATAAGAGGTCGTACATTGAAAGCAGTTAAAATAAGGGACATACATGTAGTTGGAATTACGGAGTGCAAGTTCTTAATTAGGCCCTTAGAATCGTGGCAGATTCAGTTTGACAAGTGACTGGAGGTAAAATTGGAGGAGAAAGAGTAACTTCAAAGTTCCAGAAGACTCGCAAAAAAGGCAGTTGTATCTCAGTACTTCGGTCACCAGACGTTAGCATAAAGTACAAATGATAAAATATGAATCATAAGCTCAATAACAACAACAACAACAAAATCATAATTTCATGTGGAGCATCCAACAAAATTTAGTCTATTACTGCTATCAAATTTCAACGAGACTTAAACCTGGTAATTCATTTTGGGACTGACATCAATGTGTGTGTATCTGAAAAAAAAAAAATATGCACGATGATATAATGTATATGGATAGCATGACGGTGAGAAATAATTATATACGCAGTTTATTGTGCAATTTCAAACAGTTGACATTATGCTCACATGAAAAAAAAAATGTATGGATTCGATTGCACCGTGATAACTAATATCTAAAATGTTTGCAATGCACCTAATTATATGCAAAGCACCGCCTTTGTCATGCGGTTAACACAAGGCAAGCTATATACCAGATATATTTAATTTCTCATGCAATGCCATCTTCTGCCACATCGTAGCTGTGTCTGTATTTCAACCACTTGATACTTTGCAGAAGGTTCCTCTATTATTTTGCTATGTCTTGTTATCACATTGTTTTATTTCATTTGGTTTTATTTGTTTTGTTTTGATAAAAGCATTTAATGAAACGAAATCGTCTTGAATCACATACAACTGTACCAAATAGAGTTCCCCATTCAACATCCCCCCCCCCCAAAAAAAGTATCTAAAACTCAGAATGGATGACATTTATTGTAGCATCTAATGAAACAATTCACGTGTCAGAGTTTCGATGGCTCACATTCTCAGTGCTAGTTCCAGCCCTTGGTAATGATAAACATCAAAAACAAAATACTTTCCAAACAATGTCTATAAATCATTATTACTAACTTACATTCATTTAGCATTATTGTATCTATCAGGATGCTGTGAAATTCATGATTTTCGTATCACTAACAACAACTGTGCGTTTACATGATTATTCCTTTGCGCTTTGCACATTTGATTCGTTTCTATCATTTATGACAGCCATTTCCGCAGACATAGTGTTCAAGTAACTGTATGATAATATCATACTATTCTTACGTAGATTTTGGAATCGGTGTTTTCAGGTTGGCTACAACGTCGACGCAATTCTACGATTATGAAAAAGTCTCCATGAGTTACAGCACCCGGAAAACAAAGTATTTCCTGTCTTTAGAAACGCTTTAAACGGCTATAAAGCCACTCCATTTCAAGATCGCGGAAACAGTGAATGGAATCAAACGCTTCATGCACTTGATATTGTCCTCTAATTATAGCATGAATACCTATTCTTTTTCCCCTCATCTCATTCGCCATTCAGCGCCGCGGGTCCGAATGGTATTGAAATTGAAAGCTATCGTTCGCGGCCGTCGGTCGCTGAAAGGGTGAATGGAAGACGTATACACCATACAGGGTGTCTTGTCCCCCTTACACCGCCTCATCTCCCCGGAGATCGCCAGCGAAAGCAAAGAGGAAAGAGAGTTGCAACATGCATACTTACCACTCACTACTAATTCCCTAGACTTTGCCATTTGGGTTGCCTGCTCGTTGTTTCATCTCTTACAATTAAGGTAGCGATAACCCCTGGTCAATTTTCGCTGATACTCATTTTTAGTCCAGAGCAAAAAGACACGTATACCAACTCAGTGTTGTACTGTTATAGTTGTAATCTAACATAAAAGTGAGCAAGCGTTGCCTCGACAAAGGTGATATAAAGCTGTATACTGTAGAGAATTCCTTTCAAGAAATACTGCTAAATGTTAAAAAAAAAAGACCGTCGTTGAATAGATAATCTCGACTCAACTCAACTCAAAACTCAACTCGCATCTAATCGATTTGCTCAGTGGTCTTTCATGACATAATTTAGCAACATGTTAGTATGAAAGTGGAGTTTTGAAAAATGCTGTCTGTAGGATGCAATTTTACTTACCATTTGCTGAAAATAAAACAAGAAAACATGACAGTGGTGTTTCATGAGATATCTACCAACATGTTTTTTTGAAAGGGGAGTTTTGACAAAATGCTGTCTGTGGGTTGCAATTTACTTACCAAATAACCGAAAAAGTATGCTAAGAAACACATCTATATCTTAAGATATCATGTCATATAAAAATGTTAATACCTCTTCTGAAAACACGTTATCGTAACTCACTCTCAGGCTCCCTAGTCGGTCTAATGCAGAATTTTATGATCATTTCTAGTCAACATTGCCTCCGACTATACTGTGGAAGAAATATTCGACAGTTTTTTGACAAAAACCTTTCTTGGACTGAAGTGACTCCTCGATATTGAAATTAATGACAGTGAGTCTTGTCTACTGTCTGTAGCTAACTGAACATGAAAGATCGATCTTGCATTTTGCGTATGTCATGGTGGCGTCAATTTCGAATAAGCCCAGTTTTCGAAAAATGGAAAATCACAGGTTTCCCTAAAAACGAATGAACTAAGAACAAATCTACAAACGTGACATTGGTGGACTGGAAACTTTCGTTAAAAGGAACAAAGACCGATAGCAATATGACATTCAATTCCTAATTTGATAACATTTTGTTCAATGTATTGTATGTAAAAAAGAGATTATCTACACTTTAGTCATATGTGGGTATTTAGGTCAACATTATTTTTTTTAATAACTACTTTCCTGAACAAGGCAAGGTCAGGAATTACACGCTCTTACATTACGTTCTACCAGGGAGGTGAGACCTCCCTGATTCTACTCACTAAATTTGTATCATCGGTGCATAGATTGAGTGAAATATGACATTTCTGTACAGAAATCATATTATTTGCTTGAATTCAGTCAAATATATACTTGTTTAATAGTTGTTTGTGCACAAACAAACATACTTATTTGCTTTCTTGTCTCACAATATGATAATATTATTATCATTCTCCCGTTGGCAGCCGCTGTTGCTGCTGTGGTCTTGGCATGATAAATTACACTGCGGAATTGGAAGGATGACATTTAATCGAACTCTATTCTTCATAAACAACGAACTACGTGCTGGGTGAGCTTAACACTACAATTATGTGATAATAAATGAATGCGGCACATCTTTTTGATATCGCACAAATGGAATTCGCTTTTGAAACAACACAGAAACTAATTGCAAAATAGTTTTGCAAGCTTGTCACGTGCGGAGTAGTGTTGAACAAGTGCAGATGAAGGCAATGAACTCCGAATGTACTAGAAATGAATGTCATGTCATCGAGAAGCCAGTGGAGGTCCCTAGAATAAATTTGGCTGATGATTTCTGCATTCAAGAGATGCCTACATTTGCACAGATGTCAAAATAACAACATGTCTGTAGAGTTCCACCAACGCGTTCATCTCACAATTACAGAGCTGGAATATTGACCACAAAAAAAAAAAAAACCCAATTGCAACAGATTCGTCCTTCAACTCGACAATTATCTACTTTTTTAATAAATGGTATGTATGATGTGGGCCATTCTCCGTTACCATGGTTACAATAGTTTGATTAGATGGGGAGCATCTCGATCGGTACGTAAAATAGCTTGTATGGCATCTATTCATCAATTGCATATATTATGTCTTCATGGGAATGCTTTCCATGACGATATACGCAATGGGCTAACTGCTCTTCTACCCAGAATTGACAGAGATAGATATCCGGTAAAGGTTTGACACTTGTATTCTATAATTCACCTGTTATTATGCGTTGACTACAGAGCGCGGCTTAGCCGGAAAGCTGCTGGCCTGGACTTAGCTGTGACCCTGTGGGAGCTGGGATTCTTTTCACCCAGTGGTATCGAGTAATGCCCTTCGATCCCTCGGGAGCACGGTATTTGAAAGAAATATGTGTTTATGCATAAAGCGCACATATTTCTACATCCTGGCTTCATTTGCATACCAAATAATTTGTCTTGCTTTCTTCATCAGCATTGTTGTGAATGCAACTAAAACCATAATTTTGTGTGTGTGGTGTTTTTTTTTTGTGATTCCGTCTTGTGATGCAAATAAAAACAATCACATGCAAACATTTAGGGTAGAACAGTGTTCAACGTGTGTAACCTCAGTTATCAGACGCCGTACGTGTTACTTTCCAACTCTAATACGAATGAAAAGAAGTGCATGATGGTTACTCTGAGGGTGTAAGTATATAGATAAAACTACTGGACGATTGCAACAAAATGAATTATGGTTACTATAAGGATGACGATGTAAGTACAGAGATAACTATTAGACAATAATTGTCTGCATATGAGTCGACACCATGTGAATCCATCAAAATCGCTACATATTATAGAGACATTAGGTGAGCTGAAAATGTGAGTGGGAAGGTCCATTCTAGCACCCGAACTGCACATGAGATTATCATAAACAACAGCTTAGAGACAGCTAAACGGGTGGGGAACTTGACTGATATTTATGCACACATATGCAT
>NC_092698.1:4846433-4856433 GCF_964275005.1 Diadema setosum
CTCATAGAAATCCTCTAATTGCATCCATCGATTGGGCTATCGGGTCGTCAGTGTTCCTATCATGGGGAGCTACCGAAGCTTGCCGAGAAGAAGTCAATGGATAAGACATCTCTTCGGACTCATCGAAATTACTGTAGAGGGCGTTTCAATGGAGCAGTGTCTGCAAGAACTAAAGGGGATGGTCAAAGGGATAAATGAGTTGCTAGCAAGCCAAGAGAAAGAAAGTATCGCATTAACGAGATCTTGTCGAGTGGTAACAAAAGCAAAGAATGGCTGGCTTGAGAGCCAATGACGATGGACTTTCTTACTAGCACCAAGCCTCCATTCTCCTGTCGGTCCTCAGAAAGGGAAAGCGAGAAGAAAAGGGGGCCTAAGACGACCCAATTTGTGTCATGAATAGATATCGATGTCTCATCTTCGCCGCCCGATTGAGCGATCCCCCTTTCACGGCCCGTGCAGGGTCCGCGGGCGGGGACTGCTACTGTGACGTGTAAATGAGCGAGCCTTTTCAACTTGACTGGTAGCTCAGTGCGAGGCTTTTGTTGTTTTTGTTACCGCGCCGTGTCCGCACGCTATTGTGCGCGCCTCCCATTCACGGCTGCGTGTAATGAGGCTTTGATTACGAGATCGTTTAGACTCGTCAAGCTCGGCCACTCGATTTGCATAACAAGAGGGGGTCAGTCTCCTCATTGGTGCGCCTAAGTTCAAAGGCGAAATACCCCATTGGGTGTTACTTAATCAACAGCAGTCATTAGCTGGCCGCGACTATCGTATTTAAAAATCGACTGAAGAAAACTTCAGCCATTTCACAAAAATTTCGCTGCAACTGATACACGCGCCTTATTTCGTCTTCTTTCCCTGCAGTTTGAGCGAGATACCAACCCCTCGAAAGAAAATCGACTCACCTCATACGTTAATGTTCTACTGATGCTGCTCACAACCTAGCGGCGGAGTAGTGTTGATTATTGCCACCTCAAATAGGATTGTCGAAGTAAATACGGAGTCAGTACCGTGTCGCTGTCGGCCGACATCATCCACCAACTCTACACTGGGAGCTGCTTTTCCTCCCGAAAACGATACCTCCGTTCGTTGACCACCCCTCATCCATTTCCAGCGATATCAAAGGAAGCCGACGACAAATTGACGTGTAGGTTTCAGCCAATCGAATGACAAACTCTAAGGACGGATGCTCTCCGTCTTGATTTGATTTGCTTTGATTTATAAAAGTCGTGGATTGATTGAATCCAAACAACATTTATTGCGCGGGGTTTTCTTGCCTAACATGGAAAAGGGCTTCACCATGCTCCCAACCTCGGACAATCTTCTCCATCACCAGGACTCGAACAACAACGTGACGACGCCAGGCGGGTCTCCTAGCGTGACAGCAACGCAAGCCGAAACCCGGCAGCACACTCTCTTCATGCCTTACGCAGACGTGACGGGGAAGAGCAGCTGTAGCGCCGGCTCGAAATCGTCAGCGGCCGCCGTCGTTATGAGCCGAGCTCTCGCTGGGGAGATCGGCGCCAACTCCGCTCCCGTCTCCATCGGGCACACCATGCTGCCCTTCCCACCAGCGCACCCCTTGCCCGTGTCGCAGCCGCTGGATTTTCGACACGCGGGCCAGCTCCCGATCTCTCGCTCACCGACCCCGCCGATGAAAAGCGAACACATGAGCAGCGACGAGCAGCAGGATGGTCTACGGAATGGTCACGGATTCTCTCGAGACACCAGCCCGCAGAGATGGGACGATCGCCTCTCTCCAGACAGCTGTCCCGAGAACGACTTCTTAACTCACAAGACAGACCAGTCATCCCCAACGAATTCATCACTACGAGGTAAATAGTTAACATTACGATATCGAATTACCTTGAATAACTGTATCAGATTCGTCTTTCTTAACCCAGCTATCAAAACCAGTACTCATTCTGAACTTGTGAAAGTTTTGAAGTTGTATTCAGTCTTCAACAAGACAATATGCAGTTCTCGTTTCTCATTTCTGCCCTGATATGATAGCCGAGCCCATTACGAGCAATTAATTTGTAATTATTCAATTGATTACACCCAGCCAGTGGTCCCGTATCATGCTCCGATGTTTCCGGGTGATTCGCCCCCCCCCCCCCCCCTCATCCCATGTAATTACATCAAAATCATTAGGTGACCACGGTTGATTTACTGATAGGATATCCCATGGGTTCAAGGCGGATGGCGGAGAGCCAGGCTCGTTTCACACTTTCATCACGCTATCACTTGCGTGATTCACTTTGATGTTGTAGTTGTTGTTGAGAGAAAAGTTTAAGTCAAAGAATGTATCGTAAATAATGTGAATGTCAAGACCACTCTCATATCATTTTGGATGATAACTATATCAGCAGAGGTGGTACTGACTTGTCAAGTGAACTTGATACAAACTTGATTACCAAAATAATCAGTGAACAATATCAAAGAAGAACACTTGTGGACGAAAAACACGACACTAGGTATCGACGCTAACTTCTCCATATCCTAATGCCAAACGTGCTTAACGAAGAGCTAATCAATAACTTGTATTTGTATTCGAGAGATATCAATTGGAATATTCCTTCTTGTTCTGTTGTTACTACAATTTTATGAGAAAAATTTCCGGGTTTTGTCTTTAGTTTCAGTCCGTTTATTTCAATCTCTTGGGGAAAAAAGAGAAGTTTTATATACATTGTATATTTGACACACATATTATTAGATAGGCTAAGTTTCTTTACACCCCTTTTTCTTTCCCTGCAGCCGACCCGCTCGACCCGTCACAGGTTCGCCGCTACCGCACGGCGTTCACCCGAGAGCAGATCGGTCGTCTGGAGAAAGAGTTTGCCCGCGAAAACTACGTCTCTCGCCCGAAGCGCTGTGAGCTTGCAACTGCACTCAATCTGCCAGAGACTACGATAAAGGTAAGTTATTGACTTTGTGAAAATAATAAATTGTGATGTTTAGTTAGCTACCAAATAAATCAGTTATATGAGCACTAAATGAGCAAAATTGTCTCATCGAAGGTTTACCCCCCCCCCCCCACCCACCCACCACCACCTCTGCTTTAGCAGCGAATGCAGTTTGACGGTTGGACGAAAGCTCAGAATGTATTGCCTACAATCTTTTCTTGTATCTCGATCTTGGGTAGGAGAAAACATTTATCAAAAGAAGAAGGCATAATCACAAAAAGCCGAGAACCAGGACATTAGGGAGATCTCTTTATAGCACTTATTCGACATGCTCCGCAGCCAATCGCTTTGATAATAATCATCGGTTTTTAGTCAAATCCCTACTACGTCAAAAGAAGGAGCAAATGCGATTAGACATGTTTGAAAGTATAACCGATGGGGCTTATCTTCGCTTTTGTTTTCTGAGCCCGAATCAGTTGTTGTAAGTAAATACTGTAGTATACGAATGCAGCAGAGCGACACTGAAGGTATGACTTAAAAGTGGCTAAAAGTAACCTCGGTATTTTTGGATTCAAAATCCACTTACTGAATATTTCATCATGTTGTGAGTTAGAATAAACATTTTCCGTCCTTATAAGAGGTATGCGAGTGAATTTAATCCGTGTATTGCGCTTAAGCCTCAAAAGAGCATTCTGAGACTTCGAAATTCGAAAGAAATTTTAAACAGAAGCCAGCATTAGATGACATTGTTTGGTGGATAAGACAGCTTGTCCTACGTAACCACTCGATGCAGATTGTGGGGCTTTGTGATAATATCATAGCGTGACGTACCCCAGTTTGAGCAAGCTCGTGTCAGAAATCCCCCATGGAGACTTAAGTCATAATGATGACCCCCTGCCAGTGTTATTTGCCATGCATGATGGTTCAATTAGGCCACATATTTACACTTCCAATTTGCACACTTGCGGACACCATGAGCGCGAAGTGACAGCAGAACGCAGTCCCATCTGATTGCAATACAAACGCCATTTCCGACTCGCTGCGTTTCTCCCCCTTATGCTGAGCCGTGTACTATCATTGAGCAATTACGCCTCCTGATTCCTCGCCATTCGAGCGCGGATCACTCGCGTTTGTTCCGCGGATGCGATCTAGCGTACCATCGCCTTCGTAGGCAGCCGAAACTCCCCGCACCGTGAGCTTCAATCATTCTCGCTAATTATCTACCAGGGCCCGAATCCCCCTCGTGACAGCATTATAGTTTTCTCCATCTCGCTCGTCTCATTGCTAATGCCGGAAATGAACGCGTACTTATCATGGCGATAATGTTATTTAAAAAGCACATAACATGATGCAGCGAAATAATGTAATTACCATGCATGACTGTTATTGACTTTTTTTTTAGGCCAGTTTGACGATATCTCATGGAAGGGGAATAAAGAAATAGATACCTCGAAATGACAGAAAATAGCGTGCCTCTCAGTGTAGCGTATCCGACAAAGTAATGGCAATGCACGTGTCCTTTATGAAGTAACTTTTGTTCTTTTGCTCAATAAATTTAGTTTTACTTTGATGATTAAAGCGTTGTATATCATCTTTTGTTTTCTACGCAGGTTTGGTTCCAGAATCGCCGCATGAAAGACAAGCGCCAGAGGATGTCGATGTCGGCTTGCTCCTGGCCACACCACGCCCACTTCGACCACCACCTGTACTCCCTAATGCTGGCTGGGCGTCTGCCCCCCTACACCTGCCACACCCCCTCGCCGCTTAGCTACTACCACCCGCTGGCTGGAGCCGCGCCAGTGGCTGCAGACGCCTACTCGCTGCACCTACGATCACGGGCTGAGCTCCTTCACGGCCTTGCCCATCCCTACGCCAGGCCTTTCCCGAGTCCGGCTGCCGCTCACCAGTCCGAACTGCTGATGTCGTCCGCCGCCGCAGCTCGAACCGGGGCCTCACTGATCTTGCCACCAACCAATCTACCTCCACACGCCGCCATCCCGCCCGCTGCCTCCTCCTCATCATCCAAGTCTCCTTGTTCTTGCCACCACGTCCCGGGCAGCTCTCCTCACGGGCATCCCTCGCCGACCGTGGCACCGATCACCACTTCGACCACGCCAGTCACCTCGACGTCGCCTCACGCTAGCCCCGTGACCGCAGTGTCGGATCACCCTGCTGTTGTGCACGTTCCAGCAGTCCTTTCTACGCCTCACAATCATCCATCGGGACACCACCCAGCTCTGCCCATCCAGATCCCCGGTGGCTTTTAACACCTTTTGCCTAATTTTCTGTGGGGCGGACATTTCACACATACGATACGCTTCAGCTTGCCGAACTTTGATTGTCATTTCCGCACAGTTCTAATCAGGGGAATTTCAAAAGACAATATGAACGAAGCAACCTTTACATGACAAATGCATGACCATTTTTGTAATTTATACTATTACCTATCAATTCATTGACATTGTGAATTGTATTCTCGCCTCGCATCTAATAACCTTTGAGATGTCATAGACCTAATATAACTCGGATATTATAATCTCCGTTTATGGGTGAATCAAACATTGTTGCCATGACAACTTTGCTAAAGGTGTTAAGCGTTGTATTTTTGTTTGTCTTGCCGATTTTGTGGACCTGTGCTTGGGCAGTGATAGAGTTGGTTGTGGGTACTCTAAAAATGTCAATAACTTTCTGCTTTAGTCCTACATGAATTGACGATATCATTGTATCAATTACTATTAATTCCGATTATTTATTATACATGTACACTGCCGTTTCGACGGATATTTAGTTGAATGGACGACAAATAAACTGAAATGTATTAAACATCAAAACAAGTGACAAAAGTCTCATTTAAACCTCATTTTCTATTCCTATTGGTAAATTAAATTTTGGTACGAGTGAAATGGATGGTGAAAATATTGATGTGTGCCTCAATGCTGTATGATGTGAGCTGTGAGTGCTGTGAGTGTATACATATATCAAAATCCCCAGAGTAAGTCGTTGCTCATGTCCGAAAAAGAAAACAACTTCTGCTTTTATGGGGTAAACAAAATATGATAATCATGCTAACACATAAACTCAAACACGCAATTTGCGTACTGTATAAATATTTCACACATAACATGTTATATACACATAAGAAGTAGGTTAAGTTGATGAAACTATTATGAAGTCGTACGCATTCATAAACTTTTTTGTTTCAGAATAAGCATAGCGAGATTCTGATAATTGTTTCATTTCAACTAGTAGTCAATTTCTTCATACCAAGCTGTAGGGCTTTTATTACTTTGATATGATTAATCGTATCTATAACCACTACCATTTTGACTGAAAATATACCTCGGAGATTCGACGTATTTTGCCAAATTACTAAGGGCATTAAGATTTTCTTCTCTTCACGAACTGAAAATTCACATTATGCCCAATCAACGTAAATGTAATTACTATAGTGTTATAACAACAATTCAGTTCCTGTTTTCTTTACTTGGCTTGTTTCAATTAATGAAGATACGAACTGAGCATGCGCGCATCCTTTCCCCACGCGTAACACTTAGGTACTAATTGAAACAAAAAAAAAAATCGAAAAGTCAAGGGCATCGTGTGCAGCCTGCAGCAGACGATATAATCTGTGACAATTCTGAACTATTTCTGCCTTTTTTTTTCGCTCAACGGCACGACAGTAATCCAAACTTTTGACCGATCGCAATATTGATGCAGCCAAAAGACTGAGCAGCTGTTGGTTTAATCTATGACGTTATGAACATATCAAATTATTACGCAATGACTGGTCTAACCTAGCTTGAAACCACAAAAATGAAAATCAATAACTATGAGAAATGTAATGTATGCCAATTATGAAATGTCATGTTAGTGTATGTGCGTGTGTGTGTGTGTGTGTGTGCGTGTGTGCTTGTGTTTCTGTGGGATGAAAATGTGCGGGTTAGTCTGAATTAAGAGGTACCCTATATATTCTTCAGTTCTTCGACAAAATATAAAGAAGAATATTTATACCCTTCTATGGTCATCTCCGAAAGAATTGAACCTAGTAATGATTATTAAGGCTAATAAGTGAGGGGGGAGAGAGGAAGGTGGAGAGCCAATGTCCAATCAATTATGCAAACATGAACAGCCAAATACTAATCATGCACTGATGTAAACAATGCCAGTGGTATGTGTGATTTGCAATATACGAAACAGGTTGGTAAATTCCATTTTCAGTGTTGGAATGCCATGATAACAAACCCATACTAACAACAAATATGTAAATCAAAATATAAGAAACCAGTGGTAAATAACATAATTAGATAAAAGTCAAAAATATTTTGTGGGTTAATAATATATTCAACTTCATGTTATCGACTTTTTGTGGTGTCTGTATGTGCGACTGTCTGTGTGTTTGTGTGTGTGTGTGTGTGTGTGTGTGTGTGTGTGTGTGTGTGTGTGTGATTGTACGCCACATTCCATGTATATGTCAATAGAGGTGTAAGATGATAAATGCGAGAACGTGTGCTGTGAAGAGCAGCGAGAATGTATTCGTTACAAACCGCTAAAAAAAAGAAACAAAATCTTTTGAGCTTGGCTTTGCACTCCCACAAATACACACACACACGCAGGCACACACACACGCATTTACACACACACACATATATATATATATATATATATATATATATATATATATATAATAGTGTGTGTGCTTTTTCAACAAAAAAAAAGAGGAACAGTAAGAGGAACATTAATTTCAAAGCTACGCACCGTTTTCTCTTTCCTCATATCTCAAATGTATATTTATCCAGCCCGAAAAGGGGACATGTATAATTAATCATATAGATATATCGTTTCGTGATGCAGCAAACTATACCAAGTTCAATACGACAGTCACATGGATGTTTAATTGGATTTCAAAATCAACCGCAAAGACTAATCGAATTGATTGTATCATTTTGCTATACACCATTGATCCGTTCTTGTCTAAAGTTGTTAATATGGCTTTCATGAGCTCTAAATAATTATCCGGGGAGTGAAGTGGCGCAGCCTGATTAATATGACGAATATTATTCATGATATATTTTTTTTTCTATAGAGGCCTATATATTTTACATAATGTACATGTATATGCATATATATATATATATATATATATATATATATATATATATATATATATAAAATAGACTCAACTGGGAATTTTGTTACTTTCATTCTAGTATGACATTTGCCAAATTTCACACTTGTATATTCAAAGATATTTCGCAAGATTTTCTTTATCTTTAACTTTGTCACGTTGTTGTTGCAGTTCTCCACGCATGACGTTTTACACGTTGCAAATTACGTCACTTTTATATAAAACATATCAACTTTGACGCTGAAAGAAAAAAAAAAGCCAATGGACAGAGAGGGAGGAGAGAAATTACCATCAGGATGATCTAAATTTTTGTATAGTCTTTTTTTTTTGTATTTTGTAAATTCCCATAGCAACTAAGTGAAGTCAACGTTGAGTATGCGATTTCAACCAACCGTTATTTTTTTTTAGGGGGGGGGGATTTTATAGGTATACAGTGATATTTCCTGTCATTTTTTGTGCTTGTTCTAGTTCGTTCGGGGGTTTAGTTGTTATGAGATATGCAGAAATTTTCACTAAAGTGTTTTCTTCATAACATTCCGAATGATTTGCTATATTTATAAAAGTACAGGCAAATTAAAAAAAAAAAAGAATGTGCGTAGATTATTGAACAGACAGTCAACCCACGCCAACACATATTGAAGGAATTTTGACATAAAACTTTTCTTATTAGCCACGCCAAATCTACTCAAAAATTCTCAAAAACTCCTGCAAATCGTGATCAGATGAATTTGATGGCAATTTCTGAAATTAATGGATTGTAGCTAATGCAATTTATCATTGTCCGTGACCGCCTTTTTCCCCCTCCGCGGGAATTTGTAATATAATAGACGTAACAAGAATGTAAGTGGTCCTAAAACGGCGATGATCCAGTGTAACTTTAGAAGGATTAGAAATGCGAAAATAACGACCGAAATTAAGAGGCGTTTTTATGCAACAGACATATCTTCTGACGCCTGAATGGAGGTGGAAGGAAAAAATATGACTTTCTGCCGACAACTGTTCGATTATTCGAAATGAGTTGATGGATGCATGAAGGTCGGCCGGCAAAGCGGATTAATTTTTGCTCGATGCGTTAATTGTACATTATTGCCATTCCGCGCTACTTGCATTCCTATTCACATCAGACAGAATGTACATCGATTCCACAGGTAGAGTACAATGGGGAAAAATACCAAATAGCATTTCATCAAATGCTGTTGAAAAATGTCAGCGATTTGCATTTTGCATAACACTTGAAATCTTATGATGAGGAAATTGTGAGAATTTTTGGGGCAATGCGTCTCCACAATGAGGCAGGCGAACTGTAGTGGGAATCAGGTTAAATTGTGAATGTGAATGGAGCCTCGCTCAATCACGTCAGAAATGGCGTTGTTCGAGTGCGGGCGCGTGTTAATGGAATAATTTGGAAGCAACTCAAGGAGACGAAGTTCTTTAACAATCCGGTAATACAGATGGTCTTGTCTATACGTTTGTGACCGTGAAAATGGAGTGCGCAATGCGATGGGGGTCATTTCATATCATTCTTTCTATCTCTCCCCTCCTCCTCTCAATCTCTCTCTTTCTCTCGTTTTTTCTCTTTTTACTCCCTCTCTCTCTCCCTTGGGGGTTTTGTTTTGTTCTGGTGCTCGTTTGTAGGGATGTGCGTCTTCAATTAATGACGTTCATCAATGCTGGAAACACAGCCAATCTTAGCGTCTTTAGCCTATTTGACTAACAGAGTGAACGCGTCGAAGCGAGACTATCTGCTCCCTCTCACCACGTTAGGTTTGTATTGATAGCTTCTTTCAAAGATTTCTCTGAGCCTCTCATTCAAATCATTTATGAAATAGTCCTTTGAAGGGTTTCTTTTCTAGCATTGCTCTTCCGAAGTATTCTGCGAGGGGGAAAAAAGGAAGAAGACTTGTCGGCACTTATCCTTTTATAAAAGCGGATGAGCTAAAAGCTCGTAACAAACACGGGTGTACCAAAA
>NC_092698.1:5526433-5641433 GCF_964275005.1 Diadema setosum
GAGACACAGGTTTTACAACCATCGTGCGAAACACGGAGGGGCAACAAGACAAAATAAAACACAGCGTCACCCACCCCCTCCCTCTCCACCCCCCCCCCCCCCCGACCAGCCCAATTCAGAGAATCTACTATTAATATGGCTATAATATGTCTGTCACTATAGATTCAAAATTTTTCCATCGTATAGCGCAGCGCAATACTGACTTTGTGAGTCGAGCTTATGTGGCAATGGCATAATCTCGAACAGGACTCGATCAATTAATGGATATATTCTCGAGATTGCGCCATTACACTTCTTGATGTAAGCAGCGCTTGTGTTGCGTTTTCACTGGAAATAAAAACAAACAAACAAACAAACAAACATATACACATGTATACATCAGAGTGTATAATCACAATGAACGTAAACATTTTCTAAATTTTCTGAATTAAGCAAGTCCAAATAATATCTCATAACCATGTCCTGCGTGCGCGTAGGTTTGCCTTTGGAGCCGTGGCGAGATACCTCGATCGTAATACAATGTACTCAGGCACAGAGTTGTTGCTAAGTAATTTTTTTTTTCCATTTCAAGTTTGATACTCTTCGGAACTCTTTTGAAAAATAAATAAGTCGACTGGATAATAAATATCATCTATTTCTGGTTTTGTAGGAAATAGGAAAGAGTGGTATGGGGGATGAATTTATTTTTCTTTATTGTCATTCCATGCTATCTGAATGGTATTCACGGTGTGTTAAGCAGCGTTGTTCGTTTGTTGTTGTTTTTTTCCTTTCTCTCTCTTTCATTGCGAAATAAGTTCGGATGACATTGGGTTGTCATTCTCATCTAAGCGTCACTGTGTGCCATACTCAGGAGTTCCACGTGGATTGCTATCAAAGCATAAAGCATAGTGCCAGTGACGTCACATAATGCACTTGAATAGTATCCCATAGGTTACTGTGCAGTCGGTGGTCGATAGGCCATACGGGCAAAGCCGGATGCTTACTTTCTTTTCTTTTCTTTGCATTTTCATGGCACCTCTTTTTCTGGATGTTGAACCGCAATCGTTATCTCATTCATTTACGAATTGAAGGACTAACAAGACAACTTACTATCGTAGACGTGCAGCTATGTGCTGTAATACTTATTAACCCGTTACGTTAGGGAACCTGGTGGACTGCGTATTAAGTGTATGGGCATTTCAGGATTCAGTATGGAAAGGTAACTTTGTTCTCTTTCTAAAATAAATCGCAGTTGTCACAAACTCACCAAAGACATTCATTTCAACATTATTCATACGTTCAGATGAAACTCAAATATTATTACAAGGAGACTATATCGTATAGGCTCTACGTGCGTTTCCTTTTCTCCTCATTCCCCTCTCTTCTTTATTTAAATGAAAACATGAGCTTCCCCGGCTATCCACAATCATGCCGTCTGATCTTTTGTAGAATTTCATGGAAAATTTATCAGTACCGGTTGCGATTGAAACCAGGTATAAGTGACCGGAAATATGTAAATGCCCTTATGAAAGTGTTAGGATCCTCTTGGAATAACATTTTGTGCATTGCCAAACTATCATTACAGTGTGATGGTGCTGGAAAATGTGACAAGTGTTGTCCAACGCCTGGAGGCCAGACTAAGGTGTGCCATTACTCGCCGATGACGTATGTGCTATAAGGAAATTAACTTGGATACAGCTCCCGCGACGTGCACAAGACATTATGCAACCACTCGAGTTCACTGTGTTTCTCTATAGGCCTATTAGTAAGTGGCGGATCAAGAAGGGGCGCACCGGGCGCGCACCCCTCTTTGTTTTTTGTTAAAACAGAAGAAATAAAAAGAAAAAAAAGGGGTGTGCGCCCCCTTTAATTTGTAAAGGCGCCTCCCCTTTATGGAATTCCTGGATCCCCCCCCCCCCCTTTATACCGGCAATTCTTCAGGCAAAAATTTCACACTTCGAGGAGTGCTTTGCTTTTTGAAGTTGCTCATAAAATTATCTTCTGTCGTATTTTGAGTCTTTGTATTCCTTATTCTCATTTTTAAATCCAGTTTTATGTACTTACTACTTTGAACGAATAAAATTTGTTGCCTTGTTCCTTGGGGTTTTTTCAGTTCTGTAAGCAGCTTTGCAAAGGTTTTCCAATTCAGATTAAACTGAAGTTAATTGCCTTTTGGAACCCACGGGCTCCGAAATCTGTTACAAATTAATTTAAAGGAACTATGTAATGCATATCAAATTTATTATGCAAGTTGACTTGTATTGATTCATGATACCTTCAGCATCCTATAATAATTATACATGTGGCCAAATCAATACCTAAATTTAAATTTCAAGCCATATATTTTATATTATCATGAAATATTATATGACTCATACCTAGATATTCTTTTGGGCATTGGTAATTATCAGGGCATTATGAATCAATACAAGTCAAAAGTCACTGCATAGTCCCCTTAGCGGTCTTAGGTCCAGTACACTCCCCTAACATAGGTTTGTTTGTGCGATTTTTTAGAACGTTTGGTGTTGAGAAATGATTGTCCACTATACCCTATCTTGTAATTAATTGGTTGTATTTATGTGCCGTTTGATATTGTTTGGCTGCGGTTAGTGGTAACGACCCCCTCCCTATATACCACTCCTCCCCCACCCCATCCCCGTGTTGTCCTATATAGGACACCAGTAAACCCCTACCCCACCCACCAAAAGTGGAGTGAAAAAATAATATTCAGTCTAAGTAAAATGTTGGGCGGTACCTGTAATAAGCCTATGTGTGGTTTGTTACCTTTGGTATACCATTCCTTGGATCTGCATTTTCACGTTAATACTTGAGAACTTCCTATATAGAAAGCAACAATTATTAAACCTAGCAAACACTGGTTGGTGTTCTTTTTGTATGTGTCATTGCGCTCAATATAAATGTGCTTGTGTGTGTGTGTGTGTGTGTGTGTGTGTGTGTGTGTGTGTGTGTGTGTGTGTGTGTGTGTGTGTGTGTGTGTGTGATTGTGTGTGTGTGTGTGTGTGTGTCTGTGTGTCTGTGTGCGTGTGTCTGTGTGTGTCTGTGTCTGTGTGTGTGCGTGGGCGTGTAGTGTGTGCTCGTGCTTAAAGTGTGTGTATGTCAATGTAATCTATCCTTGCATTGTGCATTCATGGTATGGATGTAATGTGTGCTGTCCAAAATATCAATTTGTCATCTTTTTTTATTGTCTGCCGTCGTCACAATCCATCTCCGTCGGAATCCCGTTGTTAGTTTGGCGTCCAGACACTCTCTTGTTGCTCACTCATTCGATACAGAACAACATAGCACTTCCGTGAAAGAACTAAATACCGTCACGCAATCAAATCATCGAGGTCCAATGTTCAAGTTGCAGACTGCTTCGATGTTGCAGCAGGGAGGTGGAAGAGATCCACCTCCCTGGTTGCAGTGAGTATTTCTCACAGTACGGGGGCAAAGACCTTGTGTCCGGTCTGGTACCGAGACTTAACTTTTTTTTTCTTTTTTTTTTTCTTTTTACCACAAGGAAGTTCTTCCTTTGATACAATGTTTATTATGTACACTCTGTCACATCATTATCTTTATGTCACGACTCCTTGTCTGTGTGTGTTTTTGTGTGTGTGTGTGAAATGCTGTGTTTATTATTATACAACCTGTAATAACGACATGAATGTGATTTGGAGAAAAAAATGATAAATTTTCCGTCGTACTGAGGTATTAATGTCATCGGTCCTGAGAAAACACTCGATTAGTGCATAACTCATATGGACATCTTGTGTGGCTTTCTTGACGGATGAAATACACACACATACACAACTTATGATGGTACTTCCTATAATGACGGTAGGCTCAATATTCAAATATCTTAATAAACATATTAAAATACATGCACGCACATACACACACACACACACACACACACACACACACACACACACTTGAAAGTACGCGATCAAATACGATTATGATCATCCTTCACACTATATACACGTAGAGTCATTCATTCATAACCTTTGTCCCCGGATCTAACCCCATGTCTAGATGAATAGACACACATATTTTTCTTTATTCTGCTTTTTCTAATGCTTCAATTTCCGCTACCTAAAGCATTACATAGTATAGATTCTCACAGGAAAAAGACGCCTCACGTTTTAAATGTTTTCTTATGTACAGACAATCATCAGTATACTAAGTATAGGGACGACAATGCGTGGTTGTTTGGTTGTTGTAACTGAGATTAATATATCACTAAAAATAAGTACAGCGGCATTGATGTCAATAATACAATTGGGGCACTTTTCATTTATGCTTCAGATATCCTTGATAGCCCTCTTTTGTAATCTTATATATATATATATATATATATATATATATATATATATATATATATATATATATATATATAGAGAGAGAGAGAGAGAGAGAGAGAGAGAGAGAGAGAGAGAGAGAGAGAGATATGATAATATTACATGTATTTCTATTTTTTAGCAGGGGTATAAATTGCCGTTGACCTTTGAACTGTGCAAACTGTGTAACGGTGACAAGGGGCTATTCGTGCTGCTTTGAGAAAACAAAACAAAACTAAAAGAAAATGGACTGATAGTATTCAGATGGCATGACTGACGTTAACTCATTCTCGGCCAGTGAACGTAGTTGTCTACGAGGTCCACTATTAATATGCGCTGCTATGAAAAATGCCTGTGTTTTTTTACAAGCCCCCCCCCCCCCAAAAAAAAAAAAACATGTTATACGACCGCCATTAACATCTTATGATTGGATTAGGCCTATATACGTGTTATAGGCCCATATAGGCCCGTGTGTAATATACACAGCAGCCGTAACAATCGGGGATCATGACTTGTGACTTTGAAAGCGTCATTTTTCGTCATTGTAATAGACCTATATTGAATATAACTATTACCGTAACTTCGTTTGTGATGTTCATGCAGTAGTCAAACAATAATCACCCCACCTTGCCGCCATCTATACGAGAAGACTACTACAGTTTTTGACGTCATGGCAGAAAGGCAAAATGTAATTTTCCGGTGGCATAATGAAGGAGCAATTCACCTCTTTTGGAAAGGAATGGGAATGATATTAATATCCTTTGCATAGATGCCACAGTGTCACTCTGTCAAAAGAATTTGTAGTTTTCATAAAACATGACATTTTGTAGAATTTTCTTGCTCTTCAGTGACGTCACAAACTTGCCTGTAGTCATCTCATGCAGAGATGTATATATCAAAACTTTACGAATCCATAGCTTTTAATCGATTGTCCGATTTTCCTAAAACTTAAAGGACAAGTCCACCTTCATATACATGTGGATTGAGTGAAGGCAACAATATTAGTAGCGCACATCAGTGAAAGTTTGGGGGAAATCGGACAATCCGTTTAAAAGTTGTGAATTGTTTAAGTATCTGCACAGTCACTGCTGGATGAGAAGACTACTACAGTGTATGATGCCACATGCGTACAACGATATAAGGAAAATAAAAAGAGAATTTCACAAAACTTTACTTTTTGAATAAAGTGCACATTTCTTCGACTTGTCACTGATGTATGCTATGGGTAATATTATTCCCCCTGCATGCCTTCTGAAAGAGAGAAGTCGAGTGTTCTTTTGTTATGCGAGAAAAGTGAAAATAATAATGTTGAATTTTCTTTATTCTTTCTTTATATCGTTGTACACAATAATGTGACATCACGAGCTATAGTAGTCTTCTCATCCAGCCGTGACTGAGCAGAAATTTCAAAAATTTCAAAAAAAACTTTTGAACGGATTGTCCGATTTTCCTCAAACTCTCACTGATGTGTTCTACTAATATAGCTGCATTCACTCAACCCACATGTCTATGAAGGTGAACTTGTCCTTTAATTCACTCAAACCATAAACGTTATGATTACCTATTTGGGTTTTGGTTACAAACTACACGATGCAAATGCCACCTCAACATTAAGAAGCCATAGACTATCAGAGCTTCAGACGTCTTGGATCGTTTCAAATGTGACTATAGTAGAGTCCCAAATATTTTTAAATAGACTCTAAAGGTGACCTATCTGACACGCCAGCAAGAGACAATCGCCACTATTATTCTCTACCATCAGGACGTGACTGTGCTCAACATTACTCATAGATCACTTATTTTGTAGTTTCGCTCCTAAGAGATAATGAAATGTTTCAAAATATGAAAGCGTGGATTATAATGTGAAAATATACAGATTAATGTTGAAAGTCTCTTTGCCCACAATGATAACACATTTTGATCACAGGGGCCGCGTCACTGGTAATCCCTCCCTCTCCTCCCCCTTATACGGAAAGAAACGGGCATTTTTGAAATCCATAGGTGCATGTTGTGATTTTTCCCCGATTTTTTTTTTCTTGGGGGGGGGGGGGGGAATGGGGACTCACCGGAAAGGTGCCCTAACACCTCCCCCCCCCCTTCTACGGTCCTTGAATCTTTCGATCGGACGTCATCCCGTGCAGTATAAACACATTTACAGCTATAAGAGATCAGTGGTGGACTTAAGTCTTGATCTTCTATAAAGGGTCTAGGACCACTACCCCCTGGAAAACCATCCTTCGGATAACTACCACCCGGATTAATACCCCCCCCCCCCCCCAGGAAAATTTCCCCCTATAGGGCAACTACCCCCCCCCCCCCCGGACAACTACCCTCCAAGGGCAATTACCCTCCAGGGTAATTACCCCCTAGGACAACTACCCCCCCCCCCCCCCGGACAACTACCCTCCTAGGGCAATCACCCCCCAGGGCAATTCCCCCTTAGGAAAACTAGATAACCTGGATAACTACCCATCGGATAACTACCTCTGGATAACTACCCCCTCGGATAACTACCCCCTGGATAACTACCCCCGGAGAACTACCCCCTGGGTAACTACCCCCGGAGAAATACCCCCTGGGTAACTACCCCCCGGATAACTACCCCCGGATAATTACCCCCCGGATAATTACCCCCCGGATAATTAACCCCCCCCCCCGGATAATTACCCTCCGGATAACTACCCCCAGATTATTACCACCAGGATAATTATCCCCCAGGTTAACTACCTCCTCCTCCGATAACTAAACCCCAGATAACTTCCACCCGATAACTACCCCCTCCGATAACCTCCCATGGATGATTACCCCGGATAAGTAGGCCTACAACTCCCCCTCCCCTATATAACTATCAAAAGGACAAGTACCCCCAGGACAGTGCACCACGTCAATATACCCCCCGGATAACTACCCCCGTGTCATTGCCCCCCCCCCCCCCAACTCTTATACTTTTAATAAAAAGAATATTATTACTACAGGAAACGAAGTTCTTTGTATCATTTGCCAGGAATCACGGAGATGCCATACTGATACTTCATCTTATGAAAACAACATTATATGATTTACGATTTGTATCGTTTGCATTTAGGACGATTTATGTACAAGCTTAATTTCTCCCTTCTGTATTTTGACTCTATGTTCATCAAAAACGAAACTGTCCCTGCATATCCTACCCGGTAATCCAGTAAATGTCAATGCCTTTAACCAAAACTATTTTCGCTAAATCTGTATTTTCTTTTACTGTTCCGAAATTTCGGATTTCTCTTGATAGTAGTATAAAAGAAGTTTTAAGTTTGAATGCCGTTACCATTGAACTAAAGACATTTTGAAGAAATGTTACACTTCACTTTTTGCAATATTTTTTTAAACCACAATCGTCTATCGTTTACCACAACTCCATGTAACACTTCTTTATTTTGAGGAGCTTATATCTCATGCCTCACGTGCCCTGGTTTTGACCCATCATCTTCCTCTTCCCTCTCGCTTTTCTCTTTCCATGTACCGTGAAGGTAGTCTATTCCTGTCATTCATTACTCACCTTTCCTCTTTCTCTCATTACAAGGGATTTATCTCGTGTGTGTTCATGTGCAGTGCACTCCCGTTATGACGAAATGCTCAGGACCGGCAGTTGTTTTTTGTTTTTTGTTTGTTTGTTTGGTTTTTTTTTTCGTTTTAACGAAATTTCTTTATAACCGAACAAATATAATATGCAATGTAGCTATAACGAAAAGAAAGAAATCACGCATAAAAAGAAAAAATTGTTTGTTGAATCATCATCATACGTTGGAAAGCTATGTGAAATGGGAGAGTACCTTTTTAATTTCGTGTAAATATTACATTTTAAAAAGAGCATAAAGTTGTTTGTGTTGTCACACATGTGTAGAAAATGACGGTGTAGGATTTGGTTACAGTTCGCTATTCTAAAGGTTCTTTTCTTACTTAAGTACGTTACTCCGAAGGCTCCTTATTCCGAAGTTTTGCCATTCCCGAGATTCCGATGGTTTGTTTATCTGAAGGTTCGCATTTCCGAAAAATCATTATTCCGAAAGTTCATAAATTAAATTGAAATAATATATTGTTCATTTTCCGAAGGTTCGTTGATCTGAAAATGAAATGAGGTTCGTCATTCTGAAGGTTAATTGTACACTAAAAAAATGAGAAAGGTTCACCATTCAGAAAGTTCGTTGTTCCGTAGGCTTTTTCATCCGAAAATAAAAAGGTTCGTTATTCCGAAGAAAGTTTGTTAATGAAAAAAAAAAATGAGAAAGGTTAGTTATTTCGAAGATTTACTTATCTTAAGACGATCATAAGGATTGCAATTCTTAAGTTTTGTTAGTCTACTCACCTTTTTCCACCATGGATTAAGGATTCTTTTTGTAATGTTCCGATTAACGAACGTTTTGAATTCCTATCATTTTCGGACTAACGAACCGTATAAGAATAAGAATAAGAACCATAAGACATGGGATTAACGAACCTTTGGAATAACGCCAAAATGTGCTTAATATTTCATTTCCGAACTATTACGGACATTTAGTTGTATCAGAATCTGTGTGTTTTGTATTAAAGGACTTCGGAACAATGAAACAAACCTTATCTGAATTCAGATTATTACAATAACGCAAGTTCCTCTCGGAAACTGTGCGTGATACACGGAGTGAACATACAATGATGTGAAGCGTTCGCTCATGCATGCAGAGACGCTATAAAAATGCTTGTTCCGCTACGCATTTTCGAATGCGATCCGCATTTCGTTGTAACGGAGCACATTTCTTTTGTTTTTCTTTGTCAGTGGCGCTCAGAAAAGACTTCTTGATAACGAAAATTTTGCTATAACCGTCTTCGTTATAAGCGAATTTTGTACCATAGACTTTAATGGCGATAATTTTGGGACCAGAAGTTTTGCTTCGTTATAACGAAATTTCGTTATAACCGTGTTCGTTGTAACGGGAGTACACTGTATCTTTGTGTACTTCGTCTCTGTCTTAATTTGCTTTCTTTGCATTGTTTCATCAATTTTGTAACTGTTTTACTATTATACCGTTAACGCTCATTTCAGAATTGCCCTACTGCATCATTGGGCATTAACAACTAGTATATCAAGGATGCGGGAAGAGATTGTCACATCCTTGGTATGATCACCGCAGAGCATTACCTCCCTTGACAAGTACTCCTTATTAAAATTAGGCTCCAAACAATCACCCCTCTTGCAATAACCCCCCCCCCCCCAGAAAATTACGTCTCTCGTTGTCATTTTCGAACAACGTTTGCTATTTGAATTGAAAAAAAAAAAACAACATTTTTTCATATCGTCTGGTTCTGGTCGAGACCTAACTTCAGGTTTTTAGCATCTTTTGGGTGAAATAAGTAGAAACCCCTTATATTAAAGAGCATGTTATTCCAAGAAGGATTCAAGTTTTTGTGAAAAAAAAATAGTCTTAAAATGGCCGGGATAAACAGAGCAGCCCTAATGTAAAAGGGTTCTGTCAACTACAACTCTCTAGATCTATTCAAAAAGAGGGTGCAGGACTGACAAAAGACTTCGTTAGCAACTAGGGGTGTTTTGTAAAAAAAAAAAAAAAAAAAAAAAAAAAAATATATATATATATATATATATATATACCGTTAAACTCGTAATATTTTACTCTTTCTAAACAGACTAGTTTATATTTGAACTGGATTTCCCCTTAAAGTGTCGAGAACATTTCATTTGAAAGCTAGCACAATTCTACTTGTATGTAAAATAATATAATAATTTCAATAAAACCATGGCTTCTGCTTGATTAATAAGCTCGAGTCACTGACTTGTTACCATGGACCTGCTTTGATCGACCTACAACGATTGGTAATTGTGTGGAACTGACAGCTTGTCAGGACTGCTAACTTTCATAAAACCGTGCCTGGATCCTATCAGAAACTATGGCTTTATATCGAAGGGTCCCTCGCTAATGTTAAGGGAATAATGAATTGCAGTGAAATCAACTCTCCTTTTCTTGTGTTCATCGTCTAATATGTTATAATGGTAGAAAATGACAAGCCAAAAGAGTAAATGATGACAGTGTAAGAGAAAGGTGCATTACTGTAGGGCCTACATGAGCTTAGTCTTCTGACTATATGGTGTTATGAACTTATGGAAAAATTACAACGGGTGTATGGTAACTTTCGGGGGGGGGGGAGGGTTGTCCAGTGGGTAAGTATCAGGAGGGGGCGGGGGAAGGGGGTATCTCGGGGTGGTAATCTGGGTCGTAGTTATCCTGGGGGTAGTTATCGGGGGGGGGGGGGGGGGGTAGTTATCCGGAGGTAGTTATCCGGGTGGTAGTGATCCTGGGGGTAGTTATCCGGGGGTAGATGTCCTAGGGGTAATTGCCCTTGAGGGGTAGTTGCCCTAGGAGGGTAGATGACCGGGTGGTAGTTGTCCTATAGGGGGTAATGGCCCTGGAGGGTGATTGCCCTAGGAGGGTAGTTGTCCGGGGGTAGTTGCCCTAGGGGGGAATAGACCTGGGGGGGGGGGGGGGGGGTAATTATCCGGAGGGTAGTTGCCCAGGGGGTATGCCCGGATACGTCTATAAAAACGTACGTACAATGTACTTATATAGCGCCACCTACGCTAAAAACGTCAGGACTCATGCTGAATGGTGGTGCCGTGGTACGAATCCTTGATGACGTTAAAGCCAATTTAAATGATTATCTTTTACCCTGCTTGCGCTCGCATGTAATTAGAAGTGTTGTGCAAAATCTAATATCTTGTGATTCCTTCCTGTATACTGCTAAGCCCACATTACTGTTACAAGGTTATGAATGTGAGTCGGTTTGATAAAAAAAAAAAAAAAATGTTTTCAAGTTATCACCACCATGACAGCGGTCGTCGATTATAGCACGGCCTAAGCCTAAAATTCTTCAACTAAATGTGACAATGGAAAAGTTGTAGAAACAAGTTTAAAGGAAATAAACATCAAATGGAATAAAGTAATTGAAATTATCATAATGTCGTAGAATAGCACTGACTACAATGACTAGGGTGATAAAAATTTCATAATCGTCATCATCATCATCCTTTTCTTCTCCTCCTTTTCTTCTCCTCTTCTTCCTCCTCCTTCTCCATGTTCTCCTCCCCTGTTTCTTCTTTCTCTTTTTAATCATATATTATTTCCGAGCAATCTTGGTAAGATTTGATGAAGTGGTAATCAACCCAAACGCCTGACAGAAATGGGTCGCTCCCAATCGGTCGTGATTGAGTCACTCGATATACACACCATCATCAGGAAGGAGGTTTGTATGAACAGAGGCAGATCCCGCCACTCTATGTATATACAGGTACTTAGTAACGTGACGCACTCCCTTTGGGAAGGGTTATTATTCTGCCTCAAAACCCAGCTTCAGACCATTGCACTTTCTGTTAAAACAAACTAAAAAAAAAGTCCTTTACACAAAATAACAAACGCAACGAGAGCATAATGTAATCATGACTAACTAGAGTGGTATAAAAGACTGATGTTACATAGCTCGGTACAATTATTTTGTTTAATAGATAATTTGTCCCAGACAATACTGACATATTATTAACAAAACATCATTGATTTTAAAGGTACCAAACATGAATATTAGATACAGTATGCCATAATGTCTCCACGAGGGACTAGCTCATAGAGTCTCCACGAGGGAGTTCATATTGGAAGTCTCCGCAAGGGAGCTCACAACAAAATATCTCTACAAAGGAACTTATGTAAATGTATCATTATTCAGTACCAAAAATATTTCACTATATCTACTCACTCCAATCTCTCTGTTTTCTGTAAGAATTAGGAAGTGGCAGCCTTCATTCCGCGTTGATTATTTTTTTTTTCTTTTTTGCGTCTTTATCAGGCATTGCGGAGACGAGTGTAAAAAGGCATTACATCCTCACACTACCAATGGACCTATAGTCGCAGTCAAGGTATACAGACTATAATCTGCATTTCCCCTTCGTCTGAGCATGATTCATACGTCTGCTGCTGCAACCACTAAATTACGATGATGCTGCGTGATGCCACCATTACAGAGCAGATGCTGATAATGATGATAATAGCAATGATGATGATAATAATAGTAATCATCATTATCATCATCATCATCATCACCATCAACAACATCATTATAACAATGATGAATATGATAATGACAAAAATAATAATAGTACATGTCAAAAATATCGACAGATAGTGATGATAATAAAGTTTTATACAATTTTATGATGTGAGTATTTTCATATTACTTATGTTTCTATTTCGTGTTTTTTTTTCCCTTCTTCCTAATCACACCATTCTGTCTCCAGGAGATCAAAATGATAAGGTCCTTCAACACATCGCAAGAGTTGTATACTCTAGACATCACATTCATTCGTTCGAACCTGAGCTATAACTTTATGACTACCATAGTCGTAAAGTGATGTGCACGCAATAATTTTTAAGAATATTGTTCGTGCGACTTTATATTCTACGGTATCATTTCCACGTTATAAATAGACGATGCGATTCGCACGAGGATTATGATGGTAAATTCGCGGTCATTGTTTTTTTGAAAGTCTGTTTCCTGCATGGAATCGTATCAGTCGTGTCTTCTGTTTCAAGAGATTGTTATAGATATTTAAATGTGGTTAAAGGTCCTGAATGAAACCGATATAATAATGTTTTGAATGAGTGCGTGCAGCAATAACAGAGAAAACCAGTGAAGTTTCGAGAAAATCGGACAAACCGTTTCAAAAATTATGAATCTTTAAAGTCTCATGCATGGATGATGTATATACCACCATCATTGCGATGAGAAGACTTCAATATAGTTGTTCCTGACATCATTGCAGAAAGATATAAAACAAAAGACTGAGGATTGAGCACGTTTTCATTTTTATAATGAAAAGTGATTGACTTAACTTTTGCTAGAAAGCAGGGTGAAGAATGATAATGTTACCCCTAACATAATGGCAGTAACAAGCAGAAGGAGTATGTCCTTTTCATTAAAAAAAGAATTAATTTTGGAAAGTGTTATCTTTATATTTTCTTCATATCGTTGTCATAAAAAAAAATGACACTAATCAAGACTTAAAAAATTGATAACTTTGAACGGATTGTCCGATTTTCCTCAAATTTCATCGACGTGATTGATGCATATGATAATGTACCAATATTGCTGCATAATTCAATCCACATTTACATTGGGGAAACTGATCCTCATAAGTGTGATAACTATCAACAGTTTCCTTTACCCTCACTCTCCCACTCTTTCCTTCTCTCTCTCTCTCTCTCTCTCTCTCTTTGATATCTGCATGGCGAAGATGAATGCATGGGCGTATATATACAAAGCACAATATGCAGCTGACACCGGATATATAGTTTGGACGTCTATATTATATGCAGCTTCATATACTGTGTAGGCTGCGTTTCATGCATTATTTCACAATTCTATGGTTGCAATAAAGACTGAATGGTTTCTTACAAGTCATGATTATGGCTTCGGGCATTCTTCCTTATATTTTCTCTCACTCTCTTTCTTTCTCAGGCATTCTTGGGGTTATTCCCTCTTACTATCACAAATTTTCACACAGTTTTTTTTTCTTCTATTTTCTGTATAGAGTGCTGTGTCAGGCCAGAAGTATTCGCGTGTATGAAATCTTCGCGAATTTAGTGAGGAGCCAAGATTTGCGAAATCAAAATGCACTCGAAAGTTCTTGTCTACACTGTATAGTGTTTGAATGCCAATGGTGATTCGCGACAATTTCATTTCGCGAATATTTCTGCATGGTTTTACATGACACAACACAAGTGATTACAGCTTATGTAGTGTGTACGTCTTTTTGCTCCCTTATTCCTATACTCTTTCTGGTTGGTTTTGTTTTCCACGTGAGGACTGACAACGCCCATGCAGGAGAATTAAGGCTTTGCGGTGTACACATTGAATCAGAATGTATGCCAATTAATTCGCTAAAACATCCTACCCAGAGTTTCAAAAATAATGTGGGTGACCGATGCGAGATAAAACAACAACAACAGCACCATTGCAGTCGAGTCTGAAATCCCGTAAATTATTACAGCAGTTTATTTGCCAGGTGAAATAAAAAGCTCGATGTATTTTTTAACGAATAGGTTTTCCACGTTGTGGCTATACATTATGAACAAAATGGATGTGGCTGCCCCAGCTACAACTAGTTGCTGGGGAGTTTCAGTTCACTGTGATATGCCCTGTATCGTTATTCGCAAGATGCAACAGATGACACTGGAAACATAGGTTACAGCTAAATCCGGTTTAATTCTTGAATCCAAACTTGTCATCGATCTTGAGATAACAATCTGTAACAATAAAAACAATATACAGACTCAATGCATACTTGTTTACACTCATATAACAAGGTAATAAAATAGTAATATCAAAATCTGCACGTATATTGGTCTACTATGTTAACTTCATCATGTGTGAACATACACCTGTGATAACTCATATTTAAATTTATATTTCCATGAATAATAACCAAATACAATATCAAATAATTTATATTTGTGTCAGAACTTTTGTGCTTTATCATAGGCAGCATTATTACAACTTATTTCACTTCACTCTACGTAGAGAACATTATAATAACATAGAATATATGCTATCAAATACCATTAAAATGCATCCTAATCAAAAATAGTTATAACTCTTGACTATAATCCAATTTACTGAAATATTCTATGTAATCTTGCAAACTGTTTTGAGTTCACATTGGGATTTGAATACACACTAACTCTGGTGTGTTATATATATATATATATATATAAATATATATACCGTGTATATATATTCCTCTCACTTATTTAACTAACTTCCTTTATCTGTATCTGTTTGTCAGATAATGTGTTTAATTATACCAACTGGCATTGCTATATCACATAGAAATGTAAACAGTTACACTTCCCCTCTCATTATGTGTGTCTTGCTCAAATACCAATAATCTGACTATACAGAATGCATGTAACTATAAGTACTCTCTCACCTACTATTATATGTTACTAATATATCACAAGCATGAAAAAGACTGAGGGTATGAAATACCGCCTATCTATCCCAGAGTTGCTCTACTGTAAAATCTGTGATTATGAATGTTACTAGGTCATGTGCATGATAATCACTGACATCTATACTAATTACTTATAAAACTTTGAACACTACAATTCACACAGCAACAGCATTCACCTGATCTCCACACACTACTCATATGCATGCACTACTCACACACAAACAAAGACAAGCACTCATGGGAGCATACATCCACCTGAACCACAACTCCTTTGTCTGCTAAAGTCAGTATCTTACATAGTTAGCATCATCTAACTAACTTTCTTACAACATAGAAAGCACATATGGAATATATACAATGACTATACAAAAGTACATAGTAAGGATTGTTTCTTACCGCATTCGGGCCTTACTGGCATCACAGAATTTGCCTTCTTGTTCTGGACACAACTGCACTTTACAGAGTCCTTGGCTGTACTGAACTGTCTATACACTGTTACACAGGGGGGCTACTTCCAAACACAGACCACTTCTTAAACTTGGGATGAAACAAAGGGGTCTTTATGTAATGTTTACGTTAACTCCGGAAGGAGAGGGGGCTTATCTTGACATTGGGGTTCTTGTGTAGCCTAGTCAATTCAGACCTGTTTCACACACAGTTAGTCTTGACTCGTTACATAATATAAAACATCGAAGTTATATCTCACTACACACAGCTGTAGTGACATGGCTCCTTTAAATGGTAATACCATTTACTACAAATTCACGTTAATATACATATATCAAAAATATCATGCCGACCAATTTTGTATCTTTCAAACCTATGTAAAGAAACAACACAATGTGCTAGCACATAAAACAAAGGCTTAAACAAGTTAAGTATGAATGCTGCTAGCATCCAAAAATACAAGACCATCATTTTGTAATTCATTCAACTACTGATGCAAAGTGCATCTCGCTTCTGCATTATTTTCATCAACTGTATTAAAACACACTTTGGTTTAAATATTCTGAGCCTGATAGCATTAATCAATTATGTCAAAATAGTCTGGCTCCTTGTAGGGGAATCCCTTGGTCTTCTGTGTGACTTACTTATCGTCAGCAGGAAGAAGCAAAACTAATTTACTGACCGGTCTGTCCAGTTCGGTTGGTTGGCGCTGCCGCTTTCCTTCATTGTCCAACGACCTGTCAGCCATCAAGATCTTTACCTTACGTACACACCCATCCTTGCTAGGATAGACGTTGATGACGCGTGCGAGGGGCCACCAGCAGCGAGCTTCGTTGCCTTCCTTCGCGATCACGATGTCGCCAACAGCCAGGTTTCTCTCGGCGCGGACCCACTTCTGTCGAGACTGCAACTCCTGCAGGTACTCTTTCTTCCACCTTGCCCAGAACTCATTGGCGGCATATTGAACTCTTCGCCACCACTTGCGAGCGTAGCTGTCCTCGCGCTGGAACACACCAGGAGGGGGAAGAGCGATCCTGGCCTTCATCGTCAGGATGTGATTCGGGGTTAGAGGTTCCGGTGCACCATGGTCGCTCAGGTTACCAGTCGTCAGGGGCCTTGAGTTGACGATTGCCTCTGCCTCGGTCATGAAGGTCCGCAGCGCCTCGTCGTCAAGCTGACTTCCCAGTGACTTCAGGAGAGGTTCTAGGACACGACGAACAGTCTTTATTTGCCTCTCCCAGACACCACCCATGTGAGAAGTGTGAGGTACATTCATTACAAATGGTACCCAGTCACACCCATTCTGAAGGAGGTACTCCTGCACCTCAGTCTGGTTCATCTCCGCCAGGGCATCTCGCAGATCATGCTGAGCTCCTACGAATGTAGTACCACGGTCAGATCTCAGCTGCCTCACAGCTCCTCGCCTATTCATGAAGCGTCTCAAAGCATTGATGAACGAGCTTGCACTGAGACTGTTTGCAGTCTCAATGTGGATGCTCCTCGAGGACATACAGGTAAAGATCACACCATATCTCTTGACTTGGCTTCTCTTTTCCTTCACTAGGAATGGTCCAAAGTAGTCCACGGCAGAGTAGGTAAATGGGGGAGATGGTTCGAGTCTGTCTTTGGGAAGTTCCGACATCTTTTGCTGCACCATGCTTCCCCTCATCTTTCTGCAGATCACACACTGTGCGATGAAATGAGATACCACAGATGAGCCACCTATTATCCAGTAACCTCTCTGGCGGATTTCATTATGAGTCATTCCCCGACCCATGTGATCGACTCTGTTGTGGCAGTCTTCTATCAGAAGTGACGTGATGTGACCCTTTTGTGGCAGGATCACTGGATGCCTCACATCCCTAGACATGCTGGCTCTGTCTAATCGTCCTCCGACGCGTAGAAGTCCATCTTCGTCGATGAATGGGTCGAGCCGGTACAAAGCACTTACTTTCTTGATCTCATTGTTTCGGGAGCGAGCATTCTCTCTGTTGGTGATTTCTCCTAGGAGATTCATTTTTCTGAGTATGAGTAACTCTTTCTGGAAGTTCTCTTCCTGGATACTGCGGAGAATCAACTTCTCAGCTTCTTGAAGCATTCCTACAGAGACGGGAGTAGTCATTACTGCCTTGCTATCTCTTGCTGGATTGGGTGACACTTCCTTGGCTTGCTTCTGAAGTGTCGATTTCAGCTGCAAACAGCGAGCAACAGCCTTCTTCGCTCGATGCCAACAAGAAATGCTAGCCAGCCTACAGGTCTCAAAGCGATCTGGAAATGCTCTACCTTTCTCTGATGCAGCAGTCGTCATTGTAGATGCTACCTTGACTTCTGGATCATTGTTGCTCACCTGGACAGATTCTACTGGTTCCCCGTGGAAGACGCCATCCCTCCAAAGGAAATCTGGACCTTTCAGCCAGCGATCATCTGTTGTGAGCTGCTTCGATGACAGTCCGCGTGAAGCGTCGTCTGCTGGATTGCTTGCAGTTTCCACATGGAACCATGCATCTGGGTCTGTCAGGTTCCTTATCTGCTGGACTCGGTTAGCCACGAACACATGGAAACGTTTCGCCTCGTTCTTGATGTAGCCCAGGACTACCTGGCTATCGGTCCAGTAGTACTCTTGTATCCCATGATACTTCAGCTCTTCTCTCAGAAAGGCACTCATTTGAGCAGACAGTGTTGCAGCGGTCAGCTCTAACCTTGGTATGGTGACTTGCTTCAGGGGACACACTCTGGACTTGCCAATGACGAAGGAACAGTGGGCTTTGTCTTGCTCGTTGATGAAGCGGATGTAAGAGCACTGTCCATAACCATCCTGACTGGCGTCGGAGAAGTGGTGGAGTTCTACTGCCTTCACTTTGCCGAATCCACTTGGCTTGTAGCACCTTGGCAGCTGAAGATGTTCCACACATCGAATGTCGTTTAGCCACTTCCTCCATTCTGCTTGCAACGAGTCTGGCATCGGACTGTCCCAGTCAAGCTTGAGACGACACATCTCCTGAAGGATGACTTTTCCTTTCAACAGGACTGGACCCAGGAATCCACTTGGATCATATATTGAGCTGATCGTTGACAGCACTCCTCTCCGGGTCAATGGTCTCTCCTGTATTTGGAACTTGAACTGGAATGTGTCAGTCTCAGTACACCATGCTATACCAAGTGCTCTTTCGAGGGCCAGGGGGTCCACATCAAGGTTAAGCTCATGAAAGCTCTTGGCTCTTTCTTCTGCTGGAAAGCTCTTCAGGACGTCTCTGCTGTTGGACACGATCTTGTGCAACTTGAGTCCAGCTTTTCCACAGATGGCCTTGCTGCCCTCCAAGAGCTTGACTGCTTCTGCGGCGGATGACCTCGAGCTCAGACCGTCATCCACGTAGAAATCATTCCTGATGAAATCAGCAGCATCTGATCCAAACTCTTGTTCTCCATCATCTGCTGCTTTCTTCAGTCCGAAGTTAGCACAACCCGGCGAGCTGACGGCACCAAACAGGTGTACCTTCATACGGTACTCTATGACTGGTTTCTTAGGATTGTTGTCGTCGAACCACAGGAACCTCAGCAGATCTCTGTCCTCCTTGGGAACTTGAAACTGGTGAAACATACTCTTCACGTCCGTCGCAAAGGCAACCTCCTCTTTGCGAAACCTACACAGAACCCCCAGGAGATTGTTCATCAAGTTTGGTCCTTGCAAGAGGTGGTCGTTCAAGGAAACACCTTGATATGAAGCTGAGCAATCAAACACAACTCTAATCTTCTCTGGCTTGCGTGGATGGTACACGCCCGTGTGGGGTATGTAATTTACATGTTTGTTCTCCATGCTCTCCACAGGGACCTTCTCGGCATAATCATGGATGACTTCCTCCATGAACTTGAGGTAATCAGCAAAGAACTGTGGATTCTTCCTGAACCTTGCAGACAGCTGGTTCCATCGCTTTTCCACCATCGGTCTGTTGTTTGGGATGGTTGTGTGGCTACCTTTCAGAGGAAGGGGTATCTCGTAGTGACCATCTTCTAGCTTGGTGGCTCCCTTGTTGAGAATGTCCACAAACCTCTGCTCATCCATCGAGTAAGAGCCTCGCCCGTCCGTTGTGTTTCTGAAATCCTTTTCCAGGATGTTGAGGATGTCTTGTGGGTTCAGGATCTCCTTGGCCTTTAAGGGTTGCACGAAGTTTGGGTTCCTGTGAGATGCCTGGATGCAGTTGCACACTGCATCATCATTCCGAGATGGTGTTTGACACACTCTTCCGACTACTCCCCATCCAAGTGATGTCCTCAGGGCATAAGGGTCATCATCATCACCTGCTACCACTTCCCTTGGTCGTATGGCACGAGGACAGTCGTTTCCAATTAGCAAGGAAACTTCAATGTTCTTATTGTATGGCATCAACTTGTGAGCCACTGACTCCAGGTGCGGCCAATGTTTCACTACTTCCGACTTTGGTATTTGTGATCTGCTTGCTGGTACGGCATCTCTCGTGAACAAGGGTGGCAGGTCGATCACTTGATCTCTGTTGAAGTCCAGGACTTGAACTCCAGACACCTTTGATGTTTTAATGATTGAAGTACTCTGCATTGTAGTGAGTTGCAGATCAGTTTCAGGACCTTTGACCCCCATTTTGTCGCACAACTCCCTGGTGATGAATCCCACATTGGATTGGTTATCCAGGATAGCGTATTGCAGGAACTCCCTGCCTGGGTCATTGGCATGTCGCACCCACACAGGCACAATCATTGCGTGATCTTTTCCTTCCTGGTCTGGAAGGTGACAGACACTGGTGCAATTCGAAGACACCTTCTCCTTTGGCAACTGGTCTGGACGATGGAGTGATGTGAGGTGACTGCCCTTGCATACCTGGCATGTTTTACGTCGAGGACAGTCCTTGACTCGGTGTCTGTCGTCCATTCCGCATCCCATGCACAGCCGTCTTTCAAAGAAGAACTTCTTCTTGTCAGAGTAATCCTTTCTCTTGAATTCTTGGCACTCGTCAAGATGGTGATCCTTCTTGCAGAGAGGACAAGAGGAATACTCTCCATGTTGGCTCACCTTTGAACCTGATGTCAACATTGTTCTCCCTGAAGGCTTCGTCTTGTTCTCTCCAGAAGTGGCTGGCTTAAATCTGGATTCTCGTTTCAAATTTTCAAGTTCTGGAATGTTGGCTTTGCAAGCTGCATTTCTCACAAAGTCAGCAAACCTTGCATAGGGTGGGTAGTCGCCGTATCCGCGTCCTCTCCACTTTAAAATCTCCTCCCGCCACTGCCTTTCAAGGTATGCTGGCAGCTTCTCCAGCAACTTGACATTCTCTTGCGGGAAGTCGAGGATATTCAGGGTAGGAATTGTAAGCTTTGCTGCTCCAACCTGATCGAGGAAATCGGAGAAGTTGGACAACCCAGACGCATCTCTGTCACCAACTCTTGGCCATGTCTTGAGTTTATCCAAGAACGCAGAGGAGACAACGCTGGGACTTCCATAACGCTCCGCAAGTGTAGCACATGCCCTTTCGTAGGCATCCTCTGTTCCCAAGAGTAGGTAGCGCTCAACTGCTCTCTTTGGTGTCCCAGCCACTGACTTGCTGAGGTAATGTAACTTCATCGGGAGTGGAAGCGGTTTGCTGTCTACTAGACTACCAAAAGCGTTTCTCCAGAGAGGGTAGAGCAGAGGATCTCCACTGAAGACAGGAAGGTCGATTCCTGGAAGTTGACTTGTCATCGCGACCTGCTGCGCACTGGCATTCTGCATGGCAATTGACTTGGCGACTTCAACCAAGGACTCAGCGACTCTCTCTAGACCACATGGTGTAGATCCTCGATTGACATCAGTAGGTTTCTTTTCCATTGTCTCAACACGAGGGATAGGAGTGGCTGCTGGGTCCTTCTTTTCCTCCTGGGAATCAAGAAACCTCTGCATTGATTCACTTTTACTCTCCTCAGGAAGCTGAATATCTGCATCTCCAGAATGAGAAAGATCATCTTCCTCTTCTAATTGAGCCAATCTCTCCTTGTGTTCCTTGATCAGTTTCAACTTTCTTAGCTTACGCTCTGCTGCCTGCATCTTCTGAGCATACTCATGTTCAGCTTTGATGCGTGCTAATTCCTCCTCCTGATCCATAACCTCCATCTCCGCATTGAAGGCGTCAACCAATTTTTCACTTTTTACTGAGCGTCTTGATCCTGCAGCACTTGCCACCTTGACACTCTTGACACTCGTCTGTTCTGTGACTACTGGAACATTTTCCGCACTAGTAACACTGGTAGCCATTGTCACGATACCTTTCAACACCTGTTCAATCACTTGATCACGGTTATATCTGTCCAATTGCACTTGCAATTGTTATCCCCTGCGATTGTTATTGTGGCTGCCCCAGCTACAACTAGTTGCTGGGGAGTTTCAGTTCACTGTGATATGCCCTGTATCGTTATTCGCAAGATGCAACAGATGACACTGGAAACATAGGTTACAGCTAAATCCGGTTTAATTCTTGAATCCAAACTTGTCATCGATCTTGAGATAACAATCTGTAACAATAAAAACAATATACAGACTCAATGCATACTTGTTTACACTCATATAACAAGGTAATAAAATAGTAATATCAAAATCTGCACGTATATTGGTCTACTATGTTAACTTCATCATGTGTGAACATACACCTGTGATAACTCATATTTAACTTTATATTTCCATGAATAATAACCAAATACAATATCAAATAATTTATATTTGTGTCAGAACTTTTGTGCTTTATCATAGGCAGCATTATTACAACTTATTTCACTTCACTCTACGTAGAGAACATTATAATAACATAGAATATATGCTATCAAATACCATTAAAATGCATCCTAATCAAAAATAGTTATAACTCTTGACTATAATCCAATTTACTGAAATATTCTATGTAATCTTGCAAACTGTTTTGAGTTCACATTGGGATTTGAATACACACTAACTCTGGTGTGTATATATATATATATATATATATATATATATAAATATATATACCGTGTATATATATTCCTCTCACTTATTTAACTAACTTCCTTTATCTGTATCTGTTTGTCAGATAATGTGTTTAATTATACCAACTGGCATTGCTATATCACATAGAAATGTAAACAGTTACACTTCCCCTCTCATTATGTGTGTCTTGCTCAAATACCAATAATCTGACTATACAGAATGCATGTAACTATAAGTACTCTCTCACCTACTATTATATGTTACTAATATATCACAAGCATGAAAAAGACTGAGGGTATGAAATACCGCCTATCTATCCCAGAGTTGCTCTACTGTAAAATCTGTGATTATGAATGTTACTAGGTCATGTGCATGATAATCACTGACATCTATACTAATTACTTATAAAACTTTGAACACTACAATTCACACAGCAACAGCATTCACCTGATCTCCACACACTACTCATATGCATGCACTACTCACACACAAACAAAGACAAGCACTCATGGGAGCATACATCCACCTGAACCACAACTCCTTTGTCTGCTAAAGTCAGTATCTTACATAGTTAGCATCATCTAACTAACTTTCTTACAACATAGAAAGCACATATGGAATATATACAATGACTATACAAAAGTACATAGTAAGGATTGTTTCTTACCGCATTCGGGCCTTACTGGCATCACAGAATTTGCCTTCTTGTTCTGGACACAACTGCACTTTACAGAGTCCTTGGCTGTACTGAACTGTCTATACACTGTTACACAGGGGGGCTACTTCCAAACACAGACCACTTCTTAAACTTGGGATGAAACAAAGGGGTCTTTATGTAATGTTTACGTTAACTCCGGAAGGAGAGGGGGCTTATCTTGACATTGGGGTTCTTGTGTAGCCTAGTCAATTCAGACCTGTTTCACACACAGTTAGTCTTGACTCGTTACATAATATAAAACATCGAAGTTATATCTCACTACACACAGCTGTAGTGACAATGGACTATAGGTGAATTCGTTTTCTAAACAAGTGTGATATAGTATTGTAATGAAGAGAATACAACGCTTGATAATGGGGATAGATACAGGTTGCTCTAAATTGCCCCCCCCCCCAATAAAAAACAAAACAACCAAAAACCAAACAACAACAACAACAACAACTAACAACTTCATTCATGACACCTATAACTTGTTTCATTGGCTGTCTGGTACTAAGTCTAATCACATCAGGGTCATCCCACCCCGCGCGATTCAGGAAAATAGACGCACCGTATACCGTATTGTTCGAAAGGATCAATGACTCTTTTGTTGCTTTGTATCAAATTGTAGCACGGTTGTCTTTTTATAGCCGCCTCTCCTGTAACCACGCGAGGCGGAATTCGAGCGTGTCTTCCCTGATTCGGTAAAGGCGTCTTTCATTCAAGCGCTGACAACAAAAGCGATCAGCTCTGTATTAGGGATTTCTATCTCCCGGTGAACAAAGTAAAGGCTAAACGCACCAAGTAACTTCCCATCTGTTATTTTTATTATGGTATGATAAACCGTATCCATTTTTACTGCTGTATATAATACCATTTTTGATGATTAAAAACATTTTCCTTTTTTAAACGGACAACAATAATTATAAAGATCAGAACAAAATGTCATGCACAACGTTTACTCTAACCGCAGTGACGTGAACACTAACGTTTCGAAGTGGGTAATCATAGGCCCTATATCCTAATCACATATTTTTTTCCATCGTGCACATGAAATATAGGAGGCGTTAAACTGTTACTTTCCGAAAGTCATAAAGTGTTAATGATGGCATTTTCACTATTTCTCATCATATAATTATTATCAATGCGTATTCGTTTATTAATTTCTTTATTAATTGATTTGCCCAGCAATTATAAACATTCATCACCTCTTTTTGAATTCTGTTGCCATTGTGTGTTTTTTTTTAGTTTTTTTTTTGTTGTTTTGTTTTGTTTTTGTTTTTTTTTTTTAAATAAGTTGTTTGTGAAAAATGTTAGTGTTCAGTGACGGATACAGAGGGGGCGCACCGACCGCGCTCCCCCTCTTTATTTTTGTTGAAACAAAAGAAATAACCAGAAATAATGATGAGGGGCGCGTGCGTCCTCCTATACGGAATTTCTGGATCCGCCCCTCATGGTGTCTTAGGATGTGTATTAGGGTAATGATGTGGACATAACGCCTTCTTTTAGAAGTTCTGCGTAAACGGAATTGAGAGACCGTAGATATAATTGAAAATATACATACTCTCCGAGAATGTCACCTTCCATTCATGCAGCCATGTACCAATTAGGGCCTACTAGGTAAAATTTGTGCCTATATACGAGATAAGCAAGCAAGAGTTTACAGACACTTCCGCTCTTCTGTAGTTTTTGCTTTTTCAACCTGTTGTTTCAGAAACTTTCAGTTGAATGTGATATAGGTAATTGATTACGGACTTTGTACGTGTTTTATACGTTAATATACTATTAATATTATGAACACGGAGTATAAACAATAAAAATGTCTTCTTTTCTTGTAATCGTCAAAATATGCATATAGTGTCTTTCTAAAGAGACTCATTTTTGATAAGGGTGAAATTCATTCAGTCGAGGGTGAATGTATAGGACTATTGATTGCATATACTGACATCGTCACGGAAATTGATTGCACAAACTATTATTCAGCTCGTTAATTTCTTTGCTAGCTTATATATAAGCATTCAGTCGGTGAATACCCATTTTGGACGTGATCATGCAGCGGACTGTTATATGAGACCAAAACCGATATCACTTTACACGCTATCGATGACTATACCATGAATATGACGTCATTTGTATGATATAATGCCATGAATATGACGTCACGGTCATCTTGTCTTCAAATACTTAGTTTACATTATGGTCACATATGTTTAGACCAATCAGAGAACAGGGATTTATGATAACGAAGGATATAATCATGAAGACTAATGATAATCTCTTCTAACACACTTTTAAAAAGTCATTATATAACATTATTTGAATCGTTTATACTTCTTTCCATGTATCAAGGGGCTCTTCACGTGCTGTAGCCCCCGGCATGATATACCATTCATCGAAAATCAACTCGAAATTGGAGAGGGACTTTCCGTTTATACGATTCTAAGGATTTGAGAATACTTCATTCATTAGAAGCCCGGTTAAAGAAGAAGAAGAAAAAACCTGATGAAATAGCAACTTCTGAAAGCAAAATAACATCCTCCCTTAATTTTTCCAAAGAGAAAGGAACTATTCTTCTTCTTCTTTTTCTTTTCCTTCTTCTTTTTTTTTCTTTTTCTTCTTCTTTTTCTTCTTCTTATTATTATTATCATCATCATCGTCATCATTATTCTACATTCTTTGATCGGAGAGTTTAATGTTATCGGTTTTCGTGACGTTACAATAATCAACCTATAAACATTTAATTTGACGTTACACATCGACATGTATCATGCAGCTTTTAAAAGATTTATCAATAGAAATATATATAGGCCTACTATAGTGTACAGCGATTTGCAATGTATATAGTATCGGCTCCAAAACAGACTCTTTTATCGGCTCGAGGTCCGTTTTGACAGCGGGGTATTTCTTACTATGAATATTCAATGGGCGACCTTGCAGAACGTTTGCTGATAGAGTGATGATTTTCACACTTTTCACACTTAATTTACATGAAATTTAGTCTATGTTACAAGGCTGCCCAAGGCCCACTTTTCACACTCTCACTTGCTATGCAATTAATTTGAACAATTTTCATCCATTCCAGAGTGAGTCCCATGCACTTGCCTAAACATGCGTCATAATTTAATAGGGAAACAAACAAACAAACAATTTCTTTGTTGATTATAAGGTTTTGTCTGCAAACTTTCGTCATTGATTTTTTTCATGTGGTTCGGGCCCTATTTATAGGATATGCACTTTTTAATTTTAATCTACCATCATTATTTATATAGAATAGGCCTATAATGATGATGATGATAATTAGCATGACAATATTAATGATAACAATAATAACAATATGCCACTTTAGGTTTACAATAAATAAAATCTTTTGAATGAAAAAAACACACACCACGAAATAGGATATTAATGAATCGTCGCAGAGACCTCAAGTAGGGATGGGGTCATACCCATGTTGTTATAACACACAATCCCAGCGGAACAAAGTTGGTTTTTTGTGTGTGTTTTTTGTGTGTTTTTTTTTTTTTCTCTCTCTCTCTCTCTCTCTCTCGATCTTTGCAGCCTCTTTTTTTATGCTGTATGTAGGCCTACATGCTGGTATGGAAAGATCAACCCGCCTCTGTTTATAAACACAGGTCATGTGGCTCCTGCGACACGCCTACTTCACTAACCGCAGTGGGATATCTATGGGAAATAAATCTGCGTGTGGTGTATGACGTCATAATATTCTATACCTTTTAATTGATGTAGATTGATGGGTTGCATCGCATTACATTGTGAAAATACGAGCCTAGCTGTCCGTCACACCAAATCAGTGTATGAATAAATTTTTACTCCGGTACATTTCTGATACTCGGTAATGAACCAGTAGGTCCTTGATTAGATACCCGGCATATGAAGCTATTTTCACAGTGTCATGACGCCTTCTGTTGAAAACGACGACCCGCGACATAAAAAAATAGGCCTACCAGTAGTTGTAGGTCTATGCTAGCCGCCCATGCCCATAAACCACTTGCCCAAACGTGAGGCAGACCAATCAACCGAAACTTCTCATGTGGCACGGCAGTCATCCCTAGTCACATACAGATTCTACGAATAATTCTTAAAAGAAAAAAAAATCCAACTAACGAGCAAAATGATGTTAGCAAAGGATTTGCCGGGAAAAGTTACTTTCACTTGACTAGTAATTAATCCACAAAATTGACCTAGTGTTCGCTTCCCCCTACCCAACTTCCACCCAGCACTGGAATTGTATGAAACATATTGCCCTTTGTATCTCTCCTTCAGTTTCTATTCGAGATGCCGTCTCTCGGAAACAATTAAATAGTAATTTCTGCAAGTTGCAAAGATAAGAAATGATTAGCACATTTAAGTGGTCCGTTCATTTTGGTTAGTTACATCTGTGAAACGTTCATGAAATTGCTAAAATGTCGGTATATTTTGCCGTTCAAAACGATACGATTTTATACTCAAAAAGTTTGACTGCATTCACCGAAAGCGCGAACTCACGGAAACTACAGCTTAAAACATCACCCCTTTATCTGTGTGCATATCGTACCATTGAATAATACCTGACAGACTAAAATGTTCTAACATTACGAGAAAAGTGTTACAATGTATTTTTCCTGTGATTTTTTAGTAGAAATACACAAAAGAATAGTTGAATTATAGGAATATTTCGAAATTTGAAAAGAGAAACTCAATTCCAGAAGGTTACGCTCGATGTTTAGAAAAGCGTAGACTGGCCAATCACGCAATTGCTCCTATAGGGGATAGCCCAATTGACGTATGGGTAGATATGTTAATGAAGTCGCCTGCATTTTTTTTGTTGTGAAGAATGGAGATCAATGCTCCACTGTGCGACGTCGCCATATTACGCAGCGAAAATTTGCGTTTCCTATTTTGCCCATTGAGAGAAGCGATTGTGCGATCTAGTTCTTGGAGTGACCAATTTTTTCATATCTTAAGGAAGGATGTCATTCTCTCTGGGTGAATTGGAGATATGCCTGTCAGTATGGTTGGAATTTGTATAAATTATGGGTGTAACCCGACGGACTAGCAGGATTGTTCCCTTACGAGACGAACGTGGAACCTGGGGTCACGTGGTGCTGATTTCTCTATTATCGTCCATGTTACGTTTAGGTGTCTCGGAGCTACCGTGTTCGCCGTAGTGCTTGTTTGGATTTACGCGGAAAATGTCATGTTATGGTCACTGAATGCTCAACATTTGGCTACTGTTTAAGAGGATAGTAACATTCAATGTGATCTGGTAGCCGCAAGTACCGAGGTGTCATCATCAAGCGCGGGAAATCGTGCATTGTAATTCAAGGTGTCACGTGTATGTTGTGGGACCGAATATCCCGACGCGGTGGATTGTTGTTGTTATTTTGTCTAACCCAAACTCCTGAAGTGCGGGGAGGAGGTTAGTGAATTTGTCTCCTCGCTTGGACCTCGCGTGTCAACATCCCCACACTGGAAGTTTAACAAGGTGTCTTCACTGTAATGTCAAGAGTCTAATGCAGAAAAGTAGTGGTCATTAGATCAATGACCACTTGTTTCGACAATATTGAACTGAGCTATCAATAATGATCCGGTTTCGATGACAAGAGAAACGCCGTGCAGAGGTGCCGTATCCTCGGTGCCCCGGCCGCGTAGCCCCTCTCAGCACCTCGCATGTGGTCACAGCTCCCGCTTAGGCTATGTATGGCTGCAATGGCTCCGGCACTGACTGATGCCGCGGCACATACAGGCTCCTTCAAGCTGCCGGCTTCGCCTGCCAATCCTGGCAATAGTGGCCTGCAAGCCAGTCCAGATCAGCCAACCAGTCCAGACCTACCTTCACTAGCAAATGGTCACTCGCCTGCTGTTCCAGGCTTAGGAAATCAATACAGTTCCCACACGTCACTTGAAGTGGACAGCAAAGGTAAACGGCCATCCTCACCAAGAGCAAACTGCTTCAAGATCCATTCACATTTCCTTGAGAACAATAATCATAAGGAAAAGGAACGTGAGGGATGTAATGAGGAGAATCCGTTGCAAAATCAATGTATCGTAAATGGTCATGACAAACATCAGTTGAAAAATAAGTTGAATTCTCTGATTTCCACCATTGGTTCTGGCTTTCTTGTAAATGGTGATGGACATTTAACCAAACAAAACGCACCAAAAACAATGAGTAACTCTGTTGTGTCCTTTGCACAGAAAGAAGTGTTGAATGACATCCATAGATCTACAAAGACACCATCGAAAATGCCGCCGCTAACAATTTCATCAACGGCCAGTTCTAGTCATGCTGGTGCAAAGCACTCGGTTTCTACGCCTGCTGGCATTGAAACTGTAACTGTGGATGCTAGAAGTAATGGAGATATTGTCGAACAAGATACCAGTGATTCTTCAAGCAATATGTCAAATGATGTGGAAAGCTCTCTTAGCCTGTCGCAGTCTACGGTGTTGACAACTGATACCAGTGTTGAACAAGTCTCGAATGAGCCACCTCCTGATGAAACCAAGCGTAATGATGAACAGAAATCAAAGGAGGAAAATGGATCTAATTCAAGTCGGTCTAATACCATTCCATCACCCAAAGTGGCAGATAAAGGTGGCAAAGTGCAGACAGAAAAGAAACGAACAACAGAGACAGTAACCAAAGTGTCTGATCAAACAAAAGTCAGTGATAGTGTACACTCAAAGCCAAAGGAAAAAATAATATTCCGTGTGATTGGTGAAAACATCTGCACAGTTGGGGAAGCCCAAGTGAAGACTGATGAAGTCAGTGATATGGAGTACAAACAATCTAGGTTGCAACACAGAGCAAAATACCTGATGGAAAAGTTGCGGCGGTTACAGACTTGCCAGACGGGTGCTCATGTTTATCAGCAAATAGGATCCTTTGTTGAATCAAAACAGTTGAGTCGAGAGCACACTAGTGCTACAAGTACCGCACTCAATGCCTGCGAGGAATGCCGCAGAAATCGACTCCAACCAAGCAACAGAGCAGGTTATTCAAGAAGCAGCTCGAGTCACAACCACACCTGTTCACTGCACGGGGTCACTTCAGAAAGGCAGAGGCATTTGGCCAGACCTTCCTGGTTACCTGCAGGAAAGAGGACTAAACCCAGTACACACATCTCCCAGCACTTACGGGATGGGAAGCAGTCATATAGGGAGGTCAAATCGGTGACGGGTAGACTTCAGGCCAGTCTTGGTCATGTTGAGAGGACAATAGACTCTGATGTCACAGACAGCAGCTCAGGGGGTGAAAGTTGTGACGAGGGAGATGACAGCCTTCCTCATGCACAAACATCAAGGTCATTTCACAAGATGCCACTGTGAGTCTCTGAAATATATACAATAATAATAATTAGTATTAATGCAATGAAATGCTAGAAAGCAGCCTAGAGGAATGTAAACATACAGTAATACTATTTAATTGATATTGACCAACTTGTGTTTACATAAGTGCACAATATTTTTAGCAATTTCACTGTGGTACTACAGGGACACATGCACAAAATTGTACCATTGCACAGTTGATACTGCTACATGCAGACAACCTACCTGACTTTGTTTAGTTTAATCAATAACAATAAATCAAACTCTGCATATGTGGCATTGATTATACACTGTCAATGTACTCTGGACAATATTTTCTTCTTTTTTTTTCTGCTTAATGAAGTGGTAAATGAGTTCTGCCAAGCTTTTTCTTGTCTCAGAAGCTTATCTGTATGACAGTTTTAAACTAACTTAGTAATCCATTGATTTCATTGAGAACAAACGGGTGTCTCAAAATTTTGTACAATGTGGTTTTGTCTTCTTATTTATTTGTGAACTACAGGCACCGGCGTGCATCTTGGAAATGGGCTATCAACCGGGCAGCTATCGCTAGCAGATGGACTTGGCTCCAAGCTCAGGTATCGGACTTGGAATACCGCATCCGGCAGCAGAGTGACATTTTCCGACAAATCCGTGCTACTAAGGGTCCAGTCACACTGGGGGAACCTCCATCGCCCGGGGACTGTCTGAGATCACCGGGGTTAGGGCACAGAACTGGTAGGAAGCTGACATCTCTTGAAGCAAAGATAGTGATGTTGGAGGGGTCTAACTCCATGTCGCCCTCGAACATTACAAGCTTGCTGAGTAATGTTGACAAGCAGAGTGCAAAACTGAAGCAGTCTCTTCAAAACTGCATTTCTCCAATATCAGGACCGTCTGCGCCGAGTGGAACAGAACAAGACTGCAAGACCTCACCGCCAAGACCGCTGAACGGTCTGACAGACAATGTGAAAACACCAAGCCCTTGCCCCACCCTTAGTGGTGCAAATGCAACAAGCTCACCAAACTACATCGTTGGCCTGGACCAAGTATCAGAGTCTCCGCTTCCAGCAGAAGAACAGTACTGTGCGAGGACTAGACCGGTGAAACACTTCCGCAAACGCAAACTCATCCATTCAGCGGGCCTCTACCAAGTTTGCAGGAAGGCTCAGAAGCTGTCGACTGTGAGATGTGGCTGCTTTCCTCCGCTCACTCCATGCGTCATGTGCGGGGGACGGTTCAACAACGTTGAGCAGTTTGATGGTGATCAGCTAGCAGCGAATGAACGAATGGCCAGCCTGGACTATGCATTCCATTCTGTGTTGTCTTTCCCAGAAGGTTTGTTAGGCATTCATGTTCTTTTCTGTGTCCTTAACAGTGTATTTACACCTCCAAAAAAAGATAGTCAGTTGAGTGCATTGAACTTAATGCTTTCATTGCATGGTTTCTCATAATAGATGCAAAACTAAGGCAAGAATTCATTGTTAAAGCAAATTTCTGTGAAAAGTAGTGCTGCAATTCAAGCTATTACTTCAACAATGTTCCAACCAGGTTTGAAGAATTACTAGTAAGACATGCTTCTGATTTCGTTTTTGTTAATCGGTTATTTGATATTAGCACTACAGGCATCAAAATAGCGAAATTGGAAGTCAAATTGTGAATGAACTGGTAATTGTAAAGACATTGATGACCTACTAAAATTTAGATGTTAAAATAAAAATATTTCTATTTGATTGATGTATTAAATTCTGTAAACTCATTGCCTTTGTTTACAACATTTTCCCCTCCACATAACTTCTTTGTGAAAAGTAGACCTGTCATTCAAGGTCAAACCATACTCCTCATCAGCTATCTGTACACAGCTTTCATTATCTTTTAAATTTACCAGGATATAAACAGTAGTCTCTCTGGATTTAGATTTTTGTGTGTGGAGAAATTGAAAATGTGCCTTACTGTACATGACCATCTGGCTAGGGGCATGTAGATTGATGGCAATTGTAAACTCCGGAAGATTCCCTATGTTTGCTTGTTAAGATCTGGCTCAAGTATGATGTATGAGTCAGTGTTATTATAATGTTTGGCAGACATACTAACTAGTGATTATTGTTTGGCAGGCTTGGTAAATAGTGGACTAGGCTCCCCTAAAAAGCAGCTGTGTCCTGGCAGATCCTGAAATGGTAATTTAATGTTTCCATGCTACTTGTCATGGTAACAATTTGAAACCTTTGACCAGAACCCGGGGAACAGTGTCACATCTTCTGTATCACCATTGCTGTGGTCATTCTCTTCAATTGCAGTGTTCTTATGTTGGAGCATGTTGCAGTTGAACTATTTTGCAATACCACAAGTGTGTTGCATCAGGTAAAAGACAAGGGGGTAGGTACTAAGGTAATAGCAGTGTTGCTGGTAGGCTGCAAGGCTAGACGTACGCAGCTGCTTCTTATTGAATGAACTTCCGATATTTTAATTAGGTTGGTTACCAGTAGAGTATGGCAGCTGAATAATTACTGATGCATACTAGTGAATGGAATATTCCTTCCTCCTTTCTATGTATACTAGAAATTCCTGTGGCAATGCACTTGGGATCTCTCATCAAAAGTGGAGCATGGCAACGGAAACATTCAGCCCGATCCCTTGGGAGAAAGTGAGTTGAGAAATCACATCACAGTCAGCATGGACCATTTAATCAATTTCTTAAGAACAGAACCCTCCATAGAAAACATGTGTTTGCCAAATAAAAATATATTTTCTTAGTATATATTACACAAGCAGCATGGACAGAGCTGAGGTGTTCAAATAGTAGTCCAGAAGAGCTTTTTCCAAGTCAAAACTTGCATTGAATTTAATTAGGTCATTAGTGAATCTGCATGTGGAGTACTCTTAGTTTTCGTGTTTGTCATTTGCTGAGGGTACTGTTAGGTGTCACAAAGCAGTAATTTGTAACCTTGCTTGTGAAATACGGGTTTCTGAACTGATGCAAAACAGGATTTTTTTTCCTGTCACCCAAGTCAAAGTTAAAACAATGGTGGAAGGAACATAGTGATGCATCTACTGCCACGATTTCATTTACTGCTTGTAGGTTCCTTAACCAGAAAGTGTTCATTTCAAATATGTAGCTCTTATTTCCAAAAATCTGTCATCTGAAGTTTACCACAATTCATATCAGAGTCTTAGGGAGTTCCTGGTTGCCCTCCATATTCTTTTCATGTGTATAAAGTCACAACATATGACGGCACTAGCATGTATGGTACAGCAACATCCATAAATTGCTATACTTCTTCTGAAAAGCTCTTGTGTTAAACACTTTCTTTCTCCCTCAATTTGGACGCCTCATCCAGGAAACACAACAGGTTACCCAACCGATCTAGAGTCAAGTCACATGGCAAGGACGGCCGCATCAAGAAGTTCCGGAGGAAGGAGAAGCACCATCGGCAGAAGCAGCACTCGGCGCGAGGGTCAGGGGACTCCACGCGCAAGCGTGAAGACATCAAGAAAGAAAGTAAGGACAAAGAAGCTACCATGGAGAAGGACATTGCTGTCAAGGATGACTTCTCCCTGAAGGAGGAGGATGATGAGGCAGCAAGGTCAAGGAAACTGCTACATAGGCTGGCGAGACAGAGTGAGTTGTAAAAGGGTCTTCAGGTCAAGGGGACAATGCTTTGCCGGTATTTTGGTACCATACAGCCTTCTGCACTCAAGGCCATGTTCACTTCTGCTGGACTTCCTCTTTCAGTTCCTTGCATTGTAGTTAGTTGTGTGTGGCTTGTCCTTTCTGTATAGTGACACGGTCCTGTTACTTCTGGCATTGCATCAAGTGTTTTTAATTGAAACAAAGTTCATGTGCCCCAGGACAGGACTGCCCCTCTTTGCTTCATGTTTGTGCAGATGCAGATTCATACATCATGACCCTGACCAAAATTGTCAGGTGATTGATTATTTGTATAATATGGCTAGACTTCTGTGTCCATTGTAGCTTTACTTGTTACAACCTACCCTGTGTGGAGATCGTGTTTTTGTGGCGTGTTATGCACAGAATGTTGATGTTTATGATTTCAAAGCAAGGTGAAGTATCAGTCCCAAGTGGTAGACCATTAGTGAACATAACAAGTGCAAGAGTCATTATGGAACAGAGTGGCAAATTAAAGCTTCATTGATCCAAGCATGTAAACTAACTTAGCTACATTAACCCCTCACCTAAATAATCTGTGATTTGGTAACTGTCCAGGTCAGGGTTCTATAGAACAGCATGCCTGCATGGATAGGACACCTGAAACTCTTTGTTGGGCAAGTGCAATTAATAACTTGCCCAAATTATGCCTATTTGGGCAAGTTTAAAAACACCTGCTGGATGACCTAAGGATATTCATGTGGAGGTGTGTGTGTGTGTGTGTGGGGGGGGGGGGGGGTCATGTTGGTTTTAAACTTTAAGTGAACTGAATATGAAAGGCTTTTGAGATTCAGTACTCTTCAGCTTTCAGTCTTTGTCAGCCTGCTAAAATATATTGACAGTGCATTGCCTAAGGAGAGTGAATCCCAAATACTGTGCGAATTGAGGGAATGCAGCAATAATAGTACAGCAAAGTTTGAGGAAAATCAGACAATACGTTTTAAAGTTATGAATCTTTATGGTGCAGCTATCGCTGAATGAGGAGACCACAACACTTCGTGATGTCAAATAGTCAAATACGGACGATATAAAGAAAATAGATGAAAGTTCAACACATATCCACATTTCTAACATAATGAGGGAGCACTTGACTTACTGAGAAGGCAGGAGGAATGATATTACCCTTCACATGTCAATAACAAGGCAAGGGAGTGTTTACTTTCAGAGGACATGAAATTTGACTAGTTTGCAATGTTTTTGGCTATTCAAGGACCCATTTGCTAATTGATGGTTGCTTCCTTCAATCCAAGACACAGCAGATCTAATTGGCTTCAGGAGAGTTGATGCAGCTGCCGTGCGCATGAAGATTTCATCCTGTATAATTGAATTTTTGGTGTTGAATTGGGATTAGATTTGCATAATTGCTTATTTTTCTCATTATGAGAAAGGAGAAAAAAACAGTGAACCCTTATAAAGTGTTTGGGATGCTCGTTATAAACAGTTAAAAATATATATGTGATCATTTTGCTTTACCTGCTCACTGATATAGTTCGAAATTCAGTGTCTAAGTTGCAGTGGTAGAGCCATGTTTTTACCGACATGAGGAAATGTTTGTAGTTTGTTAGTTTGTTTTTTTCCTGTACGTTCACCAGTGCTGTAGGCTAATATGCTTATAAGATAATGATTAGATAAATAGATAGTTGTGAAACTACATGAAGTGTAGGTCAGCAGTTTGAAGCATCTTTGCAAAGTGTGTTTGTAGCTTTATGTATCAATATAGTAGAGTAATTTGCATTTCATAGCTTACAGTGATCAGTCTGACATGCTTTGAATGAGTAGTTCTCCAGTTTGTTTTTTATTTTGTGCATGTATGGCATGGATTTTTATATGATTTTCTTTGCATGATATTTCCCAATCACAGAGCTGAAGGCCATTCAGCAAGGCAGGAATAGCAAGTTACTGTCCCGTTCCCGCTCCCAACCGAGCTCTGTTCCCGGAACTCCTAAGAACCCCATGAAGACCTCTGAAACGAGGCAGTGTCGAACAGAAATCAAGAAACGCCGAGCAGCAGAGCTAGCAATTGGTAAGATTGCAAGTTCACATCACATACAGAATGTATTTTAGAAAGAGGATAAAATTATATTTATGAGAGAAATGAAACTGGAAATAGTAATCAATATGTTTAAATATCATATGGAATCTGAACAAGAACATGCTGCTTTAGTTTCATGATTTCTGTATCTACAGTATGTTATGTTTAATTTGCGTGGATGATGTGCTTGTGTAGTGTGCTCCAGTATATATATGGAGACCAATCATTTGACTGACTAATTTCCTGGAGTCAAGAGGTGTGTGCATAGCATATAGCATGCTGGATGTAGTGTCAGTGATAAGTACATGTTATGCCTGACAAGTAGAATTGGACTCCTGTAAAATGGAAATTTATGTGCGAGTAATTATTTTGCGCTCAATCGGGTAAGATCAATCTCGCATGCTTTTAATTCTGCAGAATCAAAATATGAAGCAGTGTTACATACAACAGACAAAAAAGTGTTGTTTTTTTGTTTTTTTTTTGCTTGTTTCATGTCGCATGAAATGCACAAAATTTCCACTGGTACATTAGTGCATGTATTATTTCATGTAGTCAAGCTTGGTTGAGCATATTCAAATTGGCTTTAATGAGAAAAAGAAAAAGCAGATCAAGAGAATGGGAAAGTTATGGAATGGCATGTTCCATGAATACATTAGTGATAATAGGAGGCACCACATATGTAATTTGGAGGTGGGGGTGATGTCACAAGTGATCTCACAAGTCTCCTATTGACCTGACATCAATCTTCAGAAGAATCAACTCTTCTTTACTTCAAAAACATTAGCTCCAAATGCTTGTAGTCATGGTGAATACATGTATAACACTCTTCTTCACAAACCAATGAAAGACTTGTGAGGTGGTGACATTGCCTCTTGTAATTTGGATGTGTTGTTGTGACCCATTTTTCCACTCGGTGCATTTGAACATGTAGACTTTAAGATTCCATGAGTCCAATTTTGATGAAACATCTACCGTTCTGCTCATCAAATTCAATTCAATTAGTTAAAGTTATCTTTCATATGGTGTGGAAGTGCACATACATTCCTCTTGTTGAATGATGTAGATTTCCATGTTGACTCAAAACAATTCAGTATGTTTGCTCCATGAATCTCCCATGAATTCTACTTGTTGAACCTGTAAAAAAGCTGATGCTAATTTTCAAATATGCTTTGAAGTCTGTTTAGAATTATAATACAATGTGTACAAAAGCAAACATGGATTATAGGAACAGAGTATTATCAGTTGTGATATTGTATTAGGGTCTATGTTCATTGATATTTAGTTGTCAATATAATTTTAAAAGATGTTTGGTAGATCACATGTTTTGTAGGTAATGTAAAAATGATAACGAAGATATATGAGAAGTGTATAAATGTCAGTGTTGACCAGTGTAACTGAATTAAATGCCTATGTGTCCCTCTGCTTTCCTACAACCCTAGCTGCCCTGCACAAGAGTCGGGAAAGAAGCATGTCACTGCCAAACATCGATGTTGGGGATCCGGCCCTGTCTGCGCCTTCTACGCCAGCATCCATAGATGCCCGTTTCCCCACCCAGCAGCTCTCCCACTCGCTGCCCTCCAACTCCCTCCAGAGCATTCTGAGGAACAAGAAAGGCATTGTGGAGTCCTACGACATCGACAACATCGTCATACCGTACTCCATGCTGGCATCCACACGGGTGGAGAGGCTCAACTACAAGGAGATCGTCACCCCCAAGTGGCGGGAGGTAGAAGTGGAGCTGGATGACAACATGCCCAGAAGCAATCACGAGCACACGGACAGTGAGGAGGAGTTTGAGGTGAGAAAAGTCAGCTCTGATTTTATGCTCTTGACAGTTATGGCACATGTCCTGTGTGGGATACCTTATCAATGAAGTGTAATGTTTTCTTTGAAGATTGGTGAATTGAAAACTTTGACAGGAATTTGGGGAGTTCGTGGAACACCAAAATGAAAAGAAATGTCACAAACATTCTTCAGTCCCAGAACATGGCATCAGACACGCTTCTACCACACACAGCTTGTAAAGATTGCTGGCCAATGGTGCCCCTTTGGTGTACGGTGTCTGTCTGACTACACAACATTCAAACACCTATACAATGAGCACTGCAAGTATACAAAATAGTGAATGGTCAAGATTGTGATGATAGAAGGTTTCGCATGAGGTGAAAGATCTACTCGAGGTGAAGCTGAGTTGAATAGTGCGCCTCATCTTGTACCAAGTGTGAAATCTTGTTCCACTGCATGAGTAAAAACCATACACTATTGTACGAGTAAAGACCATACACTATTTGCTTTATACAACCAGCACGTCCGACATGAACAGATGTTGTCCACACAGATTCTTGAATTTAGCAAAGAAATTGCAACCATTTTCTTTAAAGGTGAATGAGTAGCACAGTCACAGTCAGTCTAGTTGTATGTACTGTACGTTTGTACATGATCAAAACCGATGCGCGATCAGTTGAAGTTGTTTACAGTTAAATGAATGACAAAATGCGCACTTGTAAACTGTTGAATGAATGAATGAAATGCTGAGTGCGTGCGGCAAAGGTTTGTTTATTGTGATATCAGAGCCATGCAATGGAACAAAAAACTTCGAGTCAATCATGAGTTTAAAACACAGGAGTCGATGGAAATTGGTGACATCAGCCATGAGATATCCATTTTTGCTCAAACAAAATTGCACAACTGACAGTGACTGCATGCAATGGAACTTTTAACTGAATGTTACGGGATGAGCAATCGACCAATCGGATAGCTACATTGTTGTATAATAGTGCTTTATGTGTGGGAAGAGCTACTCTGGACACATGTACTTGATTCTCTCTCAAAAGCAAAATAAGAGGTGATGGTAACCCCTTTTAGTAACTCTCTGGTGAGTGCCAGGCCCAAGCTAAGTTGTAAAATTTTGAGTTTATGAATGGCACAGGCTATTTTGGCGCTGCTGTAGGCTAGCGCCAGGCACGGGCCTTGCACCGACCGAAGGGTTCGTGGACGATAGCAGCACCAGGCTCCGGCCAAAATTCCTTGCACGGTCACAGGTCTCAGTTCCCTGGCCGTGCCTCCACTGGAGCACATGTTCAGCTAGGTGTTGCATCAAAATTATGACCAGCAGGATCCTGCTGGTCATAAGGCCCCCCCAAAAAAATTGTTGCATTGGCGTAACCCGCTCGACCCTAAAAATTCCGCCGACCCCATGTTTTTTTATTATTTTTTTTGCTATCGATATCAAATATCTTGTTGATTGCGATCGCGATCGCACAAACCCGGAAGTGGAAACGGCTCTGGGGATATCAGATGTACGAGGGAGAGATCTAGCGCCTCGCATAAGCCTTCCTTGATCAGTACGTCATCTGTTTCCAACACGGACACGTACTCTAACAAGATTTATTCAGTGTATACGTAGCATTCAGACTGCGATGTATTGTGCACAGTTTTGCCATAGGTTTCTTGTGTGGAGAACTTACACGAATCTGTATATGTGGGACTGTAATAGAGATCGCCGTGTGCGATGAAAAGATCGTACATATGGGTCAATTTGCATCTATTTTATCTAAGTCAAAATAGTAAAATATGAAGTGAAAACATTCAGGATAGGGATTTCAACATCTTTAAATTCTGTGAAGGGGTATAATTCCAGTAATATCGGCCTCATAAATGATTTGTAGAATAGATGAACACAGCACATTCGGTGCAGCAGTTGTAACTGTTTACTGAGCTGAGGACGAGTTTTACACGTAAAATGCAGGTAGCAAAAAAAAAAAAAAAAAAAAAATCCGCCCGACCGACCCTATTTGAAAATCTCATGTTACGCCAATGCAACAATTTTTTTTTTTGGCCTAATTTTGATGCAACGCCTTACCATGGTAGTTATCCCTTACATGGCTGAGTTCGTTAATGGGTATTGTAAAAGTAGTGTGGATCTGCTATAGTTACTGAATGCAATTTTTACTTCTTGGCGCGGGCTGTTTTAGCACAGGCCAGGAGCTGGCCAAAAATGCACGAGTTACTGAAAGTGGTAATAGTCCCCCAGAGAGACCAGAATGTTGATGTCAGTCTTGTACATGATTATGCACATGTTGAGTGGGTGTGGTGCTGTGCAAGAACTTCAGGCAGTTTGACAGGGATTGCTTGTGACAGCAGGTTTGATTCATGGTCCATCCTGTTGTTGTGTTCAGTGTACATGAAGCAATGGTGTGTTCATGCCTGCGTATCAAGCTGATCATTTCCTGTTGCTAGACAGATTTTCTTATTCTTGAAATATGTATGAAATGAAAATGTGGAAATTAGGTTTGTTTAAAAAAGAAAAAAAAAATGTATATTTAGAGCACATTTCCTCCTGTGGTAATTCAGTGTCCTCAACATTTTCTGTTAGAGTCAGGCAAAGAATAAAATGACAATAGTAATCACATATATATTCTACTGTAGATAAGTTGTAGATGATGCCAGTACTTGCAGGAGAAAGGCTGAGCCTGACTCCTTGGAAAGGGGATTACAGTGAATACAATGTATTCAGTTTTATCAAAAGATTTCATTTTACATAACACTCTGCCATGAATAGTAGCTAATCACCATGCAGTATCGACGCTTGTGGCCTTCCTGCCATGTAAGTGCGTCAAGGTGCCTTGAACACTATGACTTTAGTGGCAACTTGATTCAGGCTAATTTTGTACGATGACACTACAGTTCATTGAGGCAATCTGGAGTATGTTATGTTTTGAGAGATTAATGCCCATGTTTCACTTCATGTCGCTGAAAGTAGTGAAATAACTCTTGAATGATATGAACCAATTGATCGGACTGAATTCAAAGAAAGAAAGGTGATGAAAAGAGTTTACCAGAAAGGAAATAGGGTGTTACATATCGTAATGACATCATACAAATGATCTTTGCACATGCATTATATACAGCTCATGTACTAACTATAAATGCATTCAATGACCCGAAACTGATATAACAGATTTGAGATACAAAGTGTTTTGTGTAATATATCATTTCTCTTGAGCTAATGTACATATGACCTGCATAAACTGACTTGTTTGAAATCAGATCTAAGTTAAGGTTTGAAAAAACTGATGATAACATTTTCTTTTGTAAGGTTTTGGTTCTCATTTTTATAAATAGATTGCAAGGGGGTATAGAATATCTTTGCCATGAAGTAGATATCTCTGCATTGAGTTTTGTGTTCCCTTCTCAGTGGTGAGATGTTGAAGTGGCAGCAAAATTTGTAGAGCAGCTTCACGGGCAAACATTGAGGTGCTGACTGAATTCAGCGTGAAGCAGCCGCCTGGTGGAATGCCTTCTCTGAGCGGGGGGCTCGAATTGTGAGTCATCAGTTTACACTGATTACTCACTGAAATAGGAGATGCAATGTAGATCCAGGCTGAAGACAGAAGCCTGTGTTTGGTAGGGGTAAGTGAGAGGGAGTGCACGGGGCAAAAGAGTGCAAGAAAGAGAAGATTTGAGAGGTGGATAATCTAAACTTAGCAGATGTGTGTGTTATTGAAATAACCACCTTCTGGTAAGAATGTGTGTTATTGAAATAACCACCTTCTGGTAAGAAGATGAATTGGATATATCATTGATAGAAGACAGAAACAAAGAGTGAGAAATAGCAAGGCAAATTTTACCCAGAAGACTTGTAATTGGTCATGTCTAAAAGTTAAGTCACGTGGCAGTTATCTGGTATTGTCAAGAAAGAACAGCTTGCACATTTTGTGCTCCTTTTTCGTTTAGTGGTTTTTGACATTTCATGAATGTAAGAAAGGTATAGACCAAATGCTGAAATCCCAAATACACTATAATTCTGACCTCAAATTTTCATTGGATATTGTAATCCCATACTACATATAATTAACATCTGCATTCATGCATGCTGCATGTGTGGTCTTTCTATCAGAATCTTCTTTTCTTTTTCGAAGTTCGTTTTCAAATTTGCCACAATTAGCATGAAAATTGACGTGGAATTTTTGTTACAGGACAATAACATATATTTGCTGGTTATGTTCATTGAATTGTTGCCATTATACATGTATGTATAAATAGTGGGACATTATGAGAGTTTGATACGGGAACAAAAATGAGTCAGTATTTACTACTACTGGTTATATAGCTACAATTGAAAAGATGATTTTGGGAAGATTTGATGTACTATGTACAATTGTATGTTACTTAAATTGCAAGCATTTCCTGCCAATGACGAGTTTTGTGTACAACTTTTATTAGCACCATGTCCAATCATAAATATAAAAGTTTTCAAGACTGTACTGACTACTGCTGAGTAGATGGTGTCAAGTGTTTGTTTTTCAAGATGATATTGGTGCTTCTTAAACCTGAGATGTTGGAAAACTTGTGCAAAAAGCAGGGCAATTAATCCAGAGCATTGCTGCTAAATTTCAAAATGCTTTCGTGCTTGGATTTATAGCTTTGAAAATTAAGATTTTTGGTGCGATCAAAGTGAACGTATTTGTTTCAGTTATATTAGATGAAATTGGTGTAGGCAAGTTAAGTTTGATTGTCAAATGTTTTCTTACTTCAAACAACAACAACGAAAACGTCCAACCGTAATAGCATAAATTAATGAGTACTGTTTTGCCAAGGGCTTTATTCAGGGCAGGAAAGTGCAAGTGTTACATGTGCAATGTCTATGCAGTCGAACCTGGCTAAAGTAGAAATATTGAGACAAACATGAGAAACTAGCCTTTGTCCATTATGCGTAGGTCTCCTCACATGATAACCCAGTCTGAGTAGCATCAAGATCTTTATCATCTATTCCCTTGATGCGGTTGCAAATGTTTACTGCAGGTTTGACTGCTGTCCAGCAATAAACATAATCGAGGGGAAAGTAGATGTTCAATATAATGCCATGCATTAACTGCCAAGTGTGAGGCATCAGGCCTTCGGACAACTAATTAAACCACCACGGTGGAGCTGCGCAAGTCGTGATCAAACATACCCTTTGACATTCAGATACTAAAGCTGTTGTGAATGGGAAAGTGGCCAAGGTAAACGTGTGGATATTATTTCACACTGTCCCGTCACAAAGAGGAAAAATTAGAAAATCCATTGCAAGTACTTGGTAGGTGCGGTCAGTTCTTTGCAACAAGAGATCCTACATGTATGTGTGTACACTCACCAATTCAATTGTAGGGGAACCCATGTAGTACAATTATTTTGTAGTAGGAAAACACCTATAATAAAGTCAACTACAGTATGCTTACTTCGACCTCGCAGAAGTTGAATAATCACCTAAGTCAAAGGTATTTTCAAGCTATCAGGGCAATTTACCCCCGGCCCCCCATCCCGGCTATTTACTGGTAAGTGATAAGGTGAGAGTAAAGATTAGGGTTAGGGTTAGGTTTAGGGTTCAGAGTTAGGGTTAGGGTTAGGATTAGGGTCAGGGGAAGGGGAAGGGTCCCTAGACCCCTTTTCCTCTTCTCTTTGTATTCGTTTGATTTTAATCCCTCATAAGTCAAATTTTCTCGAAGTCGGAGCTATTTCTTCAGTCCAAGTAGATTCAACTCAGGAAAGGTTGATTGTAAAGATAATCACTCCATGTTCAAAACAGCCAAGGTGTCTTCACAGTAGGCTGTTAAAGTTCAGAGAGAAATGGCATTAAATGAATGTTTTTTGTACTTCACAAAATAGTGAACTTACAATGTAGTCACAATCACAGATTTGATGATGGATGATATGATTACTTCACAAGTTTCCTATTGACCGGCAATCAAAACTTCATAGAATATTCCATCGAAATAGAATTTGAGAGAATTATAGCCTTGTGTGTGCGTATTTGTGTGTTTATGTGTGGAGGTGTTATAATCAGACAGTGAAGGCTTTTAAGGGGATGGGGTTGTAGATAATGCATTATTAAAGGACAAAACATTACATGTCTATAGTACTTTTATAGGTTAAAATGTGAGAATTTAGAGGTGATGTCATCAGTGCCTAATCTGATCATCTTGTGGTTGCATTCAGTACAGAGGAAACTCAGTATAAAAAGATCCTTGGGACCAAGTCAATTTGTTCTTTATACCAGATAGTTTGTTATATCAGTAGTCAATAAACAATACAAAACAAAGGAAATAAATTCATTGGGACTGGAGAAATTAGTTTGCTGTATCAGGTATTTTGTTGTATCGGATCTTTTTATATTGACTTTCCGCTGTACAACCATTTTGTAAAAATGTAGAACTCTTTCAACTCCACTCAAGCATGCAGTTTTATTGATACTTCTATCTTTTTTGCTCATCTTAATTTATTTTACAATGTGAACGGGGAGTTCCTTTGAATGCCTACATGCTGTATAGTCTGACATTCAGAAACTGCTTGTGTAACCTTTTGATGTGATGGTGTTGTAAAGCTGAAGGTTTGATACAGGGGACTCCCATCATAATGAAGTCCTCAGGACTGGTAGTTTTCTTCTATACATCATTCAAAGTTAAAGGGATCGTACAGTTTTGGTTGAACCTAATTTCAGGTTTCTAACATTTTTTTTGGTGAGATAATGAGAAAACTCTTATGAAATATGAAAGAGCATGTAATTCTATGACAAATTCAACGTTTATTTGATGAAAATTGGTTTTCAAATGGCTGAGATATCCACAAAAGAGCAATTCTAATAAAGTGTGGGACCCACACTTTATTACGATCGCTTTGTTTTACTTTTTTTTTGTTGGATGTTTAAGTCATTTCAAACCCGATTTTCATCAAATAAACTTTGAATTCCTCTTAAAATGGTATCCTCTGTACTATATCATAAGTGCTTTTTTGGTATTTCGCAAAAAGTTTAAAGCCCAATTCTCATCTCCACCAATACTGTACTATCCCTTTAACTTGACATTTGATCATTATGTTAAGTATTTTGATACAGTGGACTCCCATTATAACGAAGTCCTTGGGACCAGCAGTTTTCTTTTGTTATATCGAAATTTCATTATAACTGAATAAATAAACAGACTTAAAAATACATGTCAGGGAATAATTTTCCTGGTATCGCATCACAATTTGCTATGCATTTTTACACCACTGCTACACGTGTACACAAACTAACTTTTGTGTAGCAGTTTTCTTCCATAGAAGTGTACAGGATACCATTTGAAATATTGTTCATCAGCTGAAATTGCTAATCAAGTAGGAGTTGGAAAATTATTCCGTGCATGTACATAGAGTGGATAATGTTGCGGCCTGAATTTTAACTTTGTTGTAACCAGAATTTGATTATTTTTTAACCCTGTTTGTTGTAACAGAGTGCACTGTAGTAAACTGCTGGTCCCAAGTATGTGCATGTACTTCATTCAGTTGCTTCGTCTGCAAGAAATACTGTACACATGTATAAGCTGTTATTTTCGCGAGGGTTCAATTTTCGTGAATTTCGCGAATTACAGTTGATCTGTGAATTATAACAACATGCAAAAATGTCGCCATGCATTAGAGTATCAGTGCACTTAACAATATTCTCGGTGTCAATTCGCGAAAACACCATCTTACAAAAATGTCGGTGACCTCATTTGCGAAAATATTTGTACGCAAAAGTACATGCAACAGCTATAAGGAAAACAGTATTCAATACTTCAATGTATCAAAGGGGCATATGTGACAATTAATGGAATCGCATCAGCATAGTCGTCTTATAGAAGTCATTAATGTTTTCTGGTAATCATTGTATCAGTATCATGTGTATGGCAATTACTTTATCACAGTCTTGATGTAAAGCCTTGACAGCAGCAAGTTCTGTGCAGACTTGATTGCTGTACAATTATTGCGCATACATATACAAGCTGTGTGGAACTTAACTAGATCATGCACAGTTTGAACTTCACTGAGGTTGTGATGTAAAAATTTGTTGTACTGTAGCAGTGAAGATGTAAGGTAATTCTGTGATTGTGCATATTGTTTACTATTAAAGCACGTTGTCATTGCAGAGCAAAAAGAGTTGCCTTATCTTTAAAAGAAGAATGACCCCTGAAGGTGGACATACAATGTATTTAGACAAAGGAGGTATCACACACATATCTCCTTTTTTAGATATTCATTAGTGGTGAATCCTCAGTGCTGTGAATTTATTTCACATGTCTTATGCCTTTGTTACATTCAAATATTCACATTGACATGTAAGTAGGTTTAGATAATTCCTTGAACCATATAGAAATACATCGTCTATCTAAAGTATTGGTGATATGCTTGTCTTGACACACTCATGATTGAGAGTGAAGTGAATGGATGCCGAATGTCGAAGAACCTCGTAAACTTGTCAAATAATCTACGTCCCTGAGTTCTATAATCCGAGTCATTCATAAAGTACAACTATTCAATGATAGCATTGGTTTTCGAAAGACTGAACTGACATGGTCAAGATTCTGCTGCATGTGCTATAAAAGATTTATAGTCCTTGGTTTAAATACTGAAGAGTGATGTTCATTTCATTATGTTTGTGAATTTTGACATTTTATGCAGCCACTGTGCTACTATTATTGCTGGTTATCAATTAGCTCCTTTAATAATTTTTTTCTGTTATTTCTTCTCCTTCCTTTTTGTTTCCCATTAGGAGAATACCTCAGACACTGAGTTTCTACAAAGACACAGCGCCTGTGAATCGATTGAGAAGCAGAAGTTTCTTGTGAGTGTTGTCGACCATGGCATCCCTGGGAGGAGGTCGCGTCGTTCCAGACACAGCAGCATAGGGAGTGGTGCAGACCCCCATTCACCAGATCTTCATGTCGATCACCTGTCCCCCGGCATGCAGTCCTCTGCATCTCCCAGCCCCTCACCTGTCACGACCCCAGACCAGTGGAGCAACAGTGGCGGCAGCAGTGTCTTCAACCTGAGTGGGAGTCGTTCGATGCGCTTCAGTGCCTTAAACCGCCGTCGGTCATCGAGCATGAGTGAGCCATTGTTTGCAAAGCAGCCCGAGGATGCTGCGGCCAGCTTGATATGGACTCGCAGGCAGTTTCCTCTCAACATGAGCGAGATGGAGGACGTGAACGCCTACCCCGAGTCGGAACCGTCCACTCGTCCAAGCTCCAGAGCGAGCTGCGCCACCCACCCGGAGAGTGTCGCATCGAAGTCAGAGTCCCAGGAAGTGAACTTTATTTCCGAGGCAGAGAACTCGGATCCAGAACCCATGGACTTGGATGATCCCAATGATCCTGAGTGGACAGTCGTGGAAGATCAGCATAGGTCACGGAAGCTTGAGGGAACCAGTGCAAGTGAGAGCCTTGTCCTCAAGCTGGCCAAGAGGTGAAAACTCTCCTGGCCGTGTGTGGATGTGTTATTTATGATGATCCCACTATATTTGACATCTCTTTGAATATGGGTTGACTTAATGCAGACCTTAGTGTTCATCTTTTTCTTTTCTTTTCTTTTTTTTCCCTTTTTTTTTTTTTTTTGGCTGTCCCCCATGCTTGTTAAAGTGCTCCCACTTTACCATTAATTTCATCCTAAGAAGTATTTGACCCCAAATCATTGAAGCATACATGCTATTTAACTGTACAGTCTTCAGACTTCCGTGCTAGTGTAAATGCCAGTGATCTGTGACCTTAGTTAGGGCTAACTTTTCATTTATATATATGTGATTCACCCCCCCCCCCCCCACACACACATCACTGAGCTAGTAGGTCTTTCATGGGCCAGCAAAAATCTATACTTCCACTACTTCAGAGAGTTAAATGTAGGTCTGTGTGAACATTTTATTGTAGGTTCTTTATGTGTATCACATGCACTTGGAGGTTATTGTTCTTTTTGTCATGTTTTTTGAAGCATGAAAATATGTTTGTGAAATTGCCTATCTAGATCGTTTATAGTCAATAGGTGTTAGGTGTTCCATTACGCATGCAAGTTCAATTGTACATCAATTTTTTTGGTATTTCTAAAGGTTATTCGTAAATGAGGTTTTATAGTGTAAGATCTTATTGTCTGACTATATTATGATGTTTATCAAATTAGGAAATTCTCTGCTTTGACATCATAGTACAAAGGTCGTTTGTTTGGTTACTGTAAGGGCCATTACACATTTATCAAATCCGAATCAGAATTTTGTAGGCTCTTACAAATTTGCAGTTTGCTTTTCCTACAGAAAAAAAAGTAGTACTTATCCAAAGAACCATAAGATTTCAAAACAAAAAATGAGAGAGAATGAAAAGTACCAAAAAAAGAAAAGAATAATAATTAATAATTAGAGTGGTAAAATTTTGGCTCGTTTGATTATATAGTGAGTCATCTGTCAAAAATGTATGCATGAACCGACCTGTCGCCCTTTATTCAGTTTGAGTACTTATTTGTTCTGTGTTATTGAGATTCTGTTTAGGGTGTTGGAGGTGTCACATGGGCACTCACAAGTGTTGTTGACGTGTTAATTCAAAGACGAGCTTGGCAGGTGGGGCAGTAACTCCAGAGGCTGTATCTGCAGCTGAGCAATACAAAACCCAGAATCCCATATAAATGAACTCTTCAACTGCTTGACAAAGACCATGTTTAATCCATTTTGGCACCTAATGATTACGTTCAGGCAGTACAGCTTCTCGCAAGTTTTCCTGTTCCGCGAGAGCTCGCCAAGTTAAGAGATAGGAAGGTCGTACTAATAATTCTCTGCATCTGCCCTCATGGTGGGGTGACATTGTACAGATTGTAGATACTGTAAATGCCAGTGTATATAGCTCTCTAGTTTTGTTGATTGGCTTGTGAATACGGGAAAATTTCATCAAAACTGATCAGAGTATGTAGGATATATTGTAAATACCAACTTCTAGTTTTACGGACACAGATTGAAGTGTGCCTGAAAGTCCCATTCAGTTGTTTGGCGTTGTCCGTAGATCTGTTTGACTCTGAACAAGAGGGAGCGAACGTGCAGCTTCAGTGAGAGGTCTACCAGACTTGTGTTTGTCCCAGTTTTATGAGACTTCAAAGTGATTGTTAGGGCAGGGAAATTGGCTTAGCCTCCATGTTTTTCCTTTACAGGTGAAGTACAGTAACCAAGTTTGATTATCGCCTTGCAGTCATGTACATAAAAAGGTTATCGCAAACTCTTGTAACGAGAATGGGAATTCGTCTGTGTGTCTGTGTGCGTGTGTATTTTTGCTCTCAGTGTAGCAAAAACTAGAACTAACTTACAAAAAAAAAAAAAATACAAATATGTAACATTCTTATAAAAATTGCAAAAATAAGTTAAAAGTTAAAAAGTGTAGCACTCGCAGACATCTGTTAATAAGAAAAAGATATTTTGTGCTGCTGTTGTACATGTACAATGTATTAAAATGTAATCTCATTTTAACGTTTTGAAGAGTTCTTATTATACATTCACATGTTTGTACTGTTCACTCATTGCAAGCACATGGTTATGTGTACACATGTTTTTATGGTTACCAGCAGTGCTGTTGTACCATGTGTTACACTGAGATTATATTTTCACCTATCCAAAGTCTACCACAATAATCTGTGAAGCTAGTCGAGGCCATGTACATGTAACTTTTACTGTAAGATAAAAGTGGTTTACATGCATTTACATCTGTACATCTAGTGGTTTGTTTTCTCATTTGAATAGAAAATAAAAGAATGGATGGGAAATGTTACCAGGCTAGTAAAACGGCCTAACAGTCTCCTCTCTTTTTGTGCCGAGAATCAGAATGGGCAGAATGACGTAGTACTATACATGTACATAGCTCATTTGGCTCACCAAGGTGCGTGATGCAACAAAATCTTGTAAATCCATCTGTGTGTGTGTGTGTGTGTGTGTGTGTGTGTGTGTGTGTGTGTGTGTGCTCTATTAGAATAGCATTGAGGTTGAGATGTTATCCTGCTTATTATGCCGCCACTCCAACAGGTGGCAAATGCATTATGTTTTTGTTTGTCTGTCCATACGTCCATCCATCCGTCCATCCCACATCCTGTTTCAGGATATCGGAAAAACGGCTCCATGAATTTTCTTAGTACAGTATGTTGTACAGTGTTCTTGGCCCAGATATGCTACATGAGGTCTAGATGAGCTGAATACTAAGTGGGTGTTGGGCAAAATTCCTAAAGGTCAAAGGTGACTAGATATTTAGCTAAAGCTGATATTTTTCCAGCTGTAACTTCAACAGAAATGTCTAGTCATAACAATTGATACAAAAAGGGGAAACTATATTCAGTTATTTCCATGAAATATTACTTGTGAAAGGTTAAAGGTTAGGTACTTCTGAAGAAATTTAAACGCATTAGATTTTTAGTCATTTCTTTAGCTTAAAATGCCCTGTGATGATGGACGAACATGACAGTGGAGATGGGTCAAAGTTCAAGGTCGAGGGTCGCTGTACTTCATGAACAATGTCATTCTTTTGTCATAATTTCAACTAAAAAGTCTCCAGCAGGAAAATTATTTGATAAAAAAGATAGAAATAAATTAATTACCAGTAGTTTGACTGTAAGTCGGAGATAAAAGTGTCAAAAGTCAATGCAAAAGGTCACCACAATAAAGTCCAAAAATTCCATGGCTAGGAGTTCCCATAGGTAAACAGTTTGTAGTCAAGATCAAAGATTAAGTCCAAGAATATTTGATGTTATGGATTAAAAAAAAGAGAAATTCAGTACCGTATTTCCTTTGTGCAGATAGGGTTAAAAGGTTGATCCTTGGTCAGTGGTCAAGATAAATTAATTTCATCGAAATGGAAGTTGTTTTGGCAAACATGATTTGCATGAGAAGTAGAGCCATCCCAGTTGACCCTGCAACAGTTCAAATGCTCTGGTTTGTTGTTATTGAAGTAATAAAAATAAAGACAATGTGTATACTTGCACATGTTTAACAAATCAACACAGGGACCTCTTTTGAAGCAACTATAGCCTGTTAGTGGGGTCCAAAACAAGATTTATACAAGATTTATTTTAACAGTTTGCTGTGTATACACACATATAGCTCTTATCCTAGCAAAACACACAGGCAAACACACACATTCAGATGCACAAGGGTGAGAGAGGTGTAAAGAAGATGGAATTTAGTAACAAACAATCTACTCAGTCATGGTTAACAGTTTCTTGAAGGTATGCTTTTTGAATAGTGCTCTGAAGCGAGGTTTGTTTGTACATGTACACTAAAATCTAGATACATAATATTGTGTGCTGTGTGCTGGCGTGAGTGTGTATGAACAGGGTACATGATTGTATAGTAGGAGATGGAGGGAAAATAATGTTAGCAATGTTATTGCAGTATTGCTTTTCCTTTTCTAGGCATGCTAAATGGGGCATTCTTTCAATTCCTTGGACTTTGATTTAATTGTACATCGATGTATACAATGTACATATCTTCAGATTTCTGCAAAAAATAAATGATGTCTAATTACATACAGCTGTAGTAAAAATATGCATTGAAAGGGTGAAAATTTATACTGACACATACTCCTATGATATCAAAAATCATGATGAGAATTTACATTTCAATTTCTAGTTGTAATTATGAATGATGATACATATAATTACTGATAATTAGAAAGACAACAGTGACATTGATGATTCCGATGATGATGCTTGTATTTGGCTTTTATCTCTGCGGTAAGCGGCCACCTTCCTTAATTCAAGTGCAGTCTCTTGATGAACTCAAAATATCAGTAGGGCGACTGATTATACATCTGCCATATATATGATATTATTTTCTCATAAATCTGTTGTACATCTTAAGTGTAAAACAACAATTTCACACACACACACACACACACACACAAACTATTCAATTTTTATATTCCAATAACAGTGTATACATTCCTTGAATTTTATTTCAGATAAATATATTACTTCAGAAAACAATTATTTTGAAACTTAAACAACCTCACTTGATCTTCTGTTTTTTGACAGATTTTACCCGTTTCTTATGTCTGAGCCATTCCAAAATAGATTTTAATCAAATGATCTTTGAATTCCTCTTAGAATGGTATGCCCTGTAGTCTGTACTATTTCATAAGTGCATGTTTCTTGGTATCTCGCAAAAAGTTACAAGCCCAATCCTCGTCTCCACCAATGCTATATCATCCCTTCAAAGTTTTAACTTCTCATCGCTCGCGGCTAGAGGTGGATTTTTTTTTAAAAGAAAGTGAAGAAGATGATGTCTTGTATTTCACCCGAGGATCGATGAAAAAATAATGTATCGTCCTATAGAGATCAATGTACGCGAGCGTGTCTTGCGCTATACGCAATAAGACGGGAGATGGCGCTATGTCAATTCTCGCTTTCTTTTCACTCAATCGACACCACCGAACTAGAAACCCATCGACACCAATCGGTTGGCGGCAGGCTCCGGCGGGCGATTTTTTTTTCCGTAACCCTAACGCGTCGAAATTGCCAATTGTGGCACTTGAGCAAAGACTATTAGAGTACTAGTTGGTTGCGATACTTGTGTTGCTTTCTTGTATACAGTACCATGGTCCTCTGCCAACCACAGAATCAGATTAGAATGTGAGAATGGCACGCCGCCTTGTGAACTGTCATAACAACGGCTTTGTGTGTGTGTGTGTGTGTGTGTGTGTGTGTGTGTGTGTGTGTGTTCTGTATATGTGCGTGTTTCCATTTCGCCATCGGCATCGCGTTCTGCTTTGCCGTCTGCTGGTATTCCTGTGGTTTTGTTCGCCGTCTGCTGACACTTTCCGTTTTGTCTCGCAAGACTTGCGTTGTTAATGATAATAATAAATATCATTTATAAAGCGCTTATTACAATGTTTCTAAGCGCTGAGCGTCTCGATGAAACATTAGAAAAGAGAAATTTAGTCATGGAGTACAAGATGCAAACTCGAAGTTTTCATCAATATCTTGCAAAAGTAAATTGGAAATCTAAGCTTGGAATGAATTATGATATAAGTATTATATAGGCCTATGTAGGCGTACAACTGCAGCAATTGCTATTGTTAACTTTGATCATGTTTATTAAGCCACGCAGAATCAGATTGAAGTGGGCATTATGTCTAATTGGGTAACATGAATACACTACTTGGTTAATTTGGGTTTATACTTCTCCAACCTCACGATGATTGTGCTTTAAAAAGAAATGATTCAGAAAGGCGTAGTATAGGCTCCTTTTTAGTTCAGGTTCATGTAGATCAAGATATGATTAAATTCTCATGCACTAACATCCAAGATGAAGATGGGGGGGGGGGGAAGAGAAGCTGGGGGAGAGTAATCATTGATTTCGATCGATAAAATCTCTATATTGATATATTAATTAAATCAGCTTTATAAAGGCATTTTGAAACAGCATTTATAAAGCAAACAGCAACTCATTTTCGTTTAAAATTCTAGTATCACGTACGGTTTGAATTGATCTATCAATATAAATATATAGGTCTATATTTTTGGATGTTCACTTTATCATTGCCAACCCTATAGTTCTCTTCATCAAGTGCCTCGTTACCTCTACCAAAACGACCATCAGTGAAGGAAACCCAAACCCAAAGAGAAATGTGGATTGAGTGAAAGCACATCAGTGACAGTTAAAGGAAAATCGCACAATATTGTAAAAGATGCAAAAGTTATGCATTTTTAACGTTTTGATGTTGGTACAACTGGATAAGGGGATACTTGAGTTCATGATATTATGTGTGGACAACAACATAAAGAAAATATAAAGAAAATCATAAAACATGTTTTCACTTTTCTTGCGTAATGAAAGAACATTTGACTATAAAAACCGCTTTCAGAAAGTAGGGGGAATGATTACTGCCTTTAACATAACTTATGTCAGTATCAGTTAAGTTGCTGGAATGTGTAATTTTCATGAAAAATGATTTCTTTGTAGAATTCTCTTCATGTTTTCTTTACATTGCTGTCCACACATGACGTCATGGACTCTAGTAGTCTCCTTATCCAGTGATTACAACACCAAAACTAGAAAAATGAATAATTTTTGCATCGGTTGTCGGATTTTCCTCAAACTTTTACTAATGTTGCTGCGTTCACTCAATCCATATTTCTCTTTTGGGTTTTGGTTTCCTTTAATATCAAGCAATCATCACGACCATCATTGCTTCAATTAGATTATAAAACTGAGGGATCGATCACAGAAAAGAGTTCTGTGGGATCGACCATAAACATCATTACTATCATTTCACAACTGGATATCATCTTATCATCATCATCATCACCATGATTGCTACTCGTATTACCATCGCATACATTATTTCCACAAGCAATTATATCCTCCACCATATTGCACTATCAATATTTTTTTTCATGTCACCAATCCATCAACAACTTCACGAAATCTCTTGCATATTTTCAGCTTCATCATTATCATCAGTCTAAAAAGCATTGCGACTATCAATATATCCTACTCGATCCCTCCCTTTAGTGCCCACATGGCCTACCACCCTTATTGTAAGTCGATTCAATGAAATGATGAAGATAATTCATGATTGAATATTAAAACACTGATTTGTTTGTTTGTTTGTTTGTAAGAACACTAACCGCATTCACACGTGTTAGCTGGTTACCGCGCGCGCTCCAAAACTCGAGTTCTTGTTATACTCGTAACTTTTTATGAAACTTCATGATCGATAATATTATAGAAACAATCAACTGGCATTAACTGGTATCAGATTCCCATGTGCAGGTGGGTTCATGAGTTTATGAGTAATAATACACATTTGTGGAAGCGACTTGAAATGATCGTTTTATAATGTGTTGTTATTTGGCACAAAATTAATTAATTTCATTTATTCTAATGGTGAAGGATAACCAAAAGAAAATTAATCTACACGATATTAGCCAAATTTAAGGTCTTTTCATTAAGCTGGAACATCAAGCATCTGTTCATAGAGTCACAGACGCTACTTACGCGTTTTTATGATATGCATTTATAGGAAACTGATATACGTTAAACGATGATAGCCATCATATTATGGTCACCTATATAGCTCCATACCAAGCCTGGACAAAAGTACGGAATCTATCAGCAATGTTGCAATGTGTGTGTGTGTGTGTGTGTGTGTGTGTGTGTTTTCTTTCCACCGAACACTCGAGGGCGGGCGCCTGAAAGTGCAATGATTGCACCTTCCATGCACTTTGTGTGTGTGAGTCTTTGTGTGTATGTGCGAGTGCGTGCAATGTGTGTTTGTGTGTTTATGTGTCAGAGCTACCAAGTCTCACGCATTCTGCGTGAGACTCAAGCATTTAGGGCCTGTCTCACGATCTCACGCAGGGCACCCATTTTTCTCACGCATCGGGTGAAGTCTGCAATTTGTGCCAAAAATAAGGAGTGCATAGCTCAAAGGATTCAAGTGATAGTTGCAATTGAAGGTATATTTCCCTTTTGTCTTTCAAAATTAGTAAAAAATAGTCACTTAAGTATGCACCAGATCTCATCATTAAGAGCTAAAAATTCAAAAAAGCTCCCTACCATGGGAGGGGTGACACCCTCCTCGTTTGCGCGCGCATGCGCGCGAGCGCCAAAACGCCGAGTCATGAAAATCTCACTCATAAAAGTTTTTTGAACTTGGCATCTCTGATGTGTTTGTGTGGGTGTGGTGTGCAGTATATCGTTTATCGTTACTGACTTGCAAAGTTTTGTGTATGCTAACGTAAAAAACGTATGATAATCAAGAGTTATTCTGAAAGAAATTGAAATCGAGGTCACAGCTGGTCGTTGTTCACGTCTGAAAAAGTAAACATTCTGGTCATAATCATTAAAGTGTCAGAAATTGTGCACTCTATTGTTAAAAAATGTTTGTTATTCAAACTTCAGCGTGTTTTATGAACACATATTTATATATTTCAAGATTGAGCCTGCTGTGACCTAGTTTAGTAACCATGTCATAAAGCATTACAAATTTTTCCCCTTAAACGTGATACAACAGTGCTAGCAACTATATATGAATAGGTGGTAGACGTAGATGTAAGGCTTAGGACATTTGCAGGAGTAGGGTAGGTTAGATTTTTATCATGATTGTACCTTGAGGTGCTCACAAGCGCTTTATTAGATCTTAAACTGAAATACTGATAAACCAACTGGCCACGACTTCAAAATGACGTCAAAATCACGTCCATTTCCCTTGTTCTTGAAGAAAAGGCGTCTTTCAGATGTATTCCTTGTTTTCTTTTCCAATATACGTTAAAAAGTCATGACGTTCTGACGTACATCTTGTTTTTAGAATTGTGATTTACACGTCATTAAGACGACTCTTATATGACCACCAATGACGTCTTTTGGACAACTTCCATTTGAGCAAAAATACGACATATTGACGTCAGTTTGAAACGTTTATATGACATCCAGTATCTTTGTTTATTTTCGTCTAAAAGATTTTTTTTGACGTCAGTCTAGTCTTTAAATTAGTAATTTACACGTCTTTATGACGTATTTGTATAACAACCCAGACGTCAGAAAGACGTCACAAATATGTCGTCTTTTAGACGTCATCCATTAGAGCAGAAATACGACTTTCTGGCATCAGTTTAAGACGTCTAAATGATGTCTGCTTTCTTTGCTTATTTACGTTAAACAAACGACAATTATTGCGCCTTTCTGAAGTCTAAATAATGACGTCATTTTTATATCTTCCATTTGAACAAAAAATCGTCTTATTGTTGACAGCTTCGACGTCTTTCTGACGACAGTAATGACGTGAAAATGTCGTCATTCTGACGACAGTATGTCGCATAGCAAACTGATATAACTCTATAAAACTCTATAATTAGTAGGCCTAACTATATGACGTTATAAAGATGTCGAAAAACTTACGTAAACATAACGTTAATATGTTGCTTATATATAATAACGTCATAAATACGTCGCAAAACAACGTAAATTTAACGTCATAATACGTCATTAATATGACGTGATAAATACGTTGCAAAACAAACTGATATAACTACAAAACTATAATTCGTAGGCCTAATTATATGACGTCATGAAGACGTCGCAAAACTGACGTGAACATAACGCTCACATGTCGTTAATATAACGTCATCAATAAGTCGCAAAACAACATAAATTTAACGTTATAATACGTCATTATTATGACGTGATAAATACGTTGCAAAACAAACTGATATAACTACAAAACTATAATTCGTAGGCCTAATTATATGACGTCATGAAGACGTCGCAAAATTGACGTGAACATAACGTTAATATGTTGCTAATGCAAAGTTATAGATACGTCGCAAAACAACGTAAATTTAAAGTTATGATATGTCATTAATATGACGTGATAAACACGTTGCAAAGCAAACTGATATAACTATAAAACTCTATAATTCGTAGGACTAATTATATGACGTCACGAAGACGTCGCAAACTGACGGTAACATAACGTTCACATGTCGCTAAAATAACGTCATATATACGTCCCAAAACAGTGTAGCCTAAATTTCACGTTATAATACGTCATTAATATGATGTGATAAATACGTTGCAAAGCAACGTAAATTTTACTTCACTTATGCGTCATAAATACGACGTGAATAATACGTCACAAAATTAGCTTGAATTTTACGTCTTCAGTTCGTCGCTAATATGACGTCATAAATACGTCTCAAAACTGAAGAAAATTTCACGTTAATACGTCGCTCATATGACGTCATAAATGCGTTCTAAATCAAAGTATATATTACGGTATTAAGACGTCATTTAGATAACGCTATGAATACGTTGCAAACGAACGTAGATTGCGTCATTAATACGTGTTTATGACGTAAAAATTACGTCGCAAAATTGACGTAAATTTTACGTCATCAATATGTCACCAATATTAGGTAATAAATATGTCGGAAAACTGACGTAACACATCAGGAGGTCCATAACATGACGTGATAAATTCGTTTCAAAGAGACGTTGAAATTACGTCATTTTCTGGTCATTTTAAGACTTGCGACAACTTTGACCATGTAGTTGCAACCAAATTGAGACGTCTTTTTCACCTCCGTCTGCTAGCTGGGATGTTCATAAAGTTTGTTCCATCCCTTTCTGCCAATTCAACCGCTCATATGACTATTAGTGCTATATGTTTTTCCTAACCAATTTCTGTGCATTTTCTGCACGCATCCTAATGCATCCAGGCTGTAGAAATCGACAACTTTTGCTGATCTAAGATACAACGTCAAACGTTGAAATAGATGAATTTACATGTCTGTGTTTGAAACCTAAAGTAAGGGGAAGTCCAAACTAAAGATAACTTCTTAAAAAAAAAAAAAAAAAAACCCTGGCAAGTAAGAAAATATTATTGGTTAAAGATTGAGGAAAACTTTCTTAAGAAAGGCATCATTCTAATTTTCAACAAATTATAATCGATCAAGAAAATCAGGCAAATTATGACGTTTCCAGCGACTTCCTATACAAAAGAATAGAAAAAAAGTACATGTATGCAAAATTTCATATTCTAACGTAAAGGCATCATTTCCTTTCGCATATGAAACAAAAACCCAGCATTGGTGCTTCTAAATAGTTCTTAAATGTGCGTTAGGGATAGAAACAACTAATGTAAATATTTGAACCTTTATCATCGATGTTATGTATTTTTAGATATACAAAATGTGTACAATAGTTATAATAAAAACGTTTCCAGATTAAACCGTCTACAGTCATGGTTTAGTGAGAAAAATAGTGATATCTCCTTATATTTCATGCTTTATTGAAAACGTTTTATATGGTGGGATGTTTTGTGATACAACGAAATGACCTACACATAATATGCATCAAAAGTGATATCTTGAACATTTTTTTAAATCACTGTTCTCAACGGTAAACAGGACCTTTAAAATACATGTTTGTATTCCATTTTAAATTCATCCTCTATAGTAATCACTCCAAATATTTTACAAATAACCTCTGTGACATCAGTTCTATTACTTCATCAAAACATCATGGAAAATATATTTCAAATAAATTTCTCAATGATTTCTTTACAAATTATCAAAATACTCTTCATAGATTAAATGACGAGCACATCAAAACACCACTTTTCTGCGGGGGAGGGGGGCAGAATGAATTTTTGAACATTGTGTAGGTGATTAATTCTTAGTGGAGTCAACATCTTGGTTTCGAACCAATGTTGGCTCAACCTTATACATGCACATAGTTGTGTCGTGCCACGCTGGACTTACCATTCATGTAAACGTCACATGGATCGATGTTGGCACAATGTTTCACTGAATACTGTCATTGCTTTTAACATCTTTAAACCGTAGATTTTTGATGTTATACAACATAATGCGATCCTATACACTAACCCTTCACAGACAGCTGTTAACGCCATCCTAACAGTTGACTAGCAAATTACTATATCATACAGCATCTTAGCTGTTGTAAAACAAAAGCAAAAGAACAATCGTATGGATGTAATTTATACGGTTTTGTCAAAAAACATAGACTTACATTTTTGTACGTTCACACACGTATACATATACACGCACACACACGCACATAAATAGCCTTCGAGATTTTTAATACCATCACTTATTTAGACGTAAAGATGTATTGATTTTATTGTTCAAAAGTTTTATAGTTATTATAAATCTGATACATGTTTACAAACTTGTGTATGTTAATGCACACCACACCCAACACAACGTTGATTTATACAGATTAATATTTCTTTAATGTTATATATTTCTGACAATGACATTGACATTGTATTGCTGTATTAGTGTATATCTCTTGCGTGTTTATCATGTGTATCCATGTTAAACGTGTGCTCTGTATATTGTATGTATCGATGTAACTTGTATGCATGCTAACAAAACAAATTTCCAGAAACGGACAATAAAATCGAATTGAATTGAATTGAAATGAAATTTCTTTTACCTCACGGCCTATGTACACATCATTATATCAAGCAGCACTATTATCCTACTCCTCCCCCCCCCCCCCACAAAAAAAAAAATAAAAAAAAAATCATTCGTGGCTTGTCAACGGAAATCACCTGACGCTCACTCCACTTTTGAGGCTGCCGCGTAAGGCAGCCCATAAATAATCTGAACACAAGTGATCGCTGTCAGTGAAAGTGACCAGTGATTTGTAACTTTGATTGAAAAAGGCACCCTCCCGTGTACCAGGGAGGTGAGAGTATTTTAGTCTCACCTCCCTGCTAATATACCAGCAAGGTGAGTCACCTCCCTGCTTATGTTGTACACGATATACCGAGTGCTGAGTTTTGTAAAATGATATACTTGCTAAACGGCTTGCTCATGTGAAACGTCTTCGAATAAAGCTCCAATTTACCATGTACGACTTGTGTCCTCACTTCTCATTTTCCCCTGGAACTTCGATTAATGGGAACGTGTTACTGTTGAGTGTATACTTGCAGTGCCAACAGAATAATACACCAAAAAACTTTAAAAAAAATTATATTCTTTATTAGAATTTCATCGATATCAGGCCCATGTTTACAATGAAATTAATTTGAACAAAAATAAGCAGCTGAATTCTTATCTCTTGTGCTTCTAAATCATATTTTTCTCACACACAGTATACAATATAGGCCTATAATCCTAATATATACAAATCATACCATGCATAGCGTGTTACTTGACATAGAATATTCTGCATGAATATCTCAGAAAAGGCTTTCAGATTACTTTGTAACTTCAAGAAAATCCATATCTGCCTTACGCACACACTTGTGCTACTGAATCACCTTCTTTTTTAAACACACACACACACACATACGCACACACACTACACACACACACACACACACGCACACACACACACACACACACACACACACACCTAGACACAAACCCGTTATGTTTGAAGGGCGTGCCACTCACATTCGAATCTGATTCTGTGTTAGCAGACGACCATGCCACTGTACATACTGTATAGCAGTACAGTATGCATAACGAAGTCCAAGCGCATGCGTACAAAACCAGCCAGTACACTGATAGTCTTTGCTCAAGTGACACAACAGGCAATTTCGACGCGTTAGGGTTACGGAAAAAAAAATCGCCTCCGGCGGCGCTGACGACCTATCCCCCTGCTGCAGCTACGATAGGCCTATCGAATAGACCCGTTTTTCGGCAAATTGACACTGAAATTCCTCATTACACAATGTCTCCTTGATTGTAGTCCATTTCAGCGTACTTATTCACGCGTTTTTCACATTCTTTTCTTCTTCTTTTTTTTTGTGCCATTCTCCGTCGTTTTTTTTTCCCCCTCTGCACATTCTGCACCTCCACGGTTGTCTTTCTATACGTATAACTTTATGTTTGTGCGCCCTCTATTCTTCTGATCAACACCCGTCAAAATCGCTGGGACGTTTGTTCCTTTGTCTCTCCTTCACTAGGAAGAGTTTGTTCGCAAAAACAGATAAGTCCATTTTTGAAGATTTTGAAGTACAGTCTCTGTCATAAAGTACAAAATAATACCTTTTAAATGATATTGGTCACTACATATAAAGGTATATTTTTTTTTAAGTCATGGTCAAAAGAAGCAAAAATTTTCTTATCATTCTCCTTATTTTTCTTGACCTTTAATCGCAAATATCTCCATATGGCAAATATGGACTTATCAGTTTTAGCGAACAAACTCTTCACTTTCAGATCTTGGAGTGCAAGACTAAAGTGATTCCATTGGATCCTGTTTACAAGTTGATTTTGATGATTATAGTGTAAACTCACACAAATGGATTGATAAAAAAGTTTCATTACAAAATCGCACATTAATCCAATACAGAAAAAAAAAGTTGCGTTAAACTGATGTGTCATCCAGATATTTTTTTAATGAAAACAACAATGACGTTGGTCTCAACAGTTGTGTAAAATAGATCAAGGAATTACACAATGGCCTCACAACCTATAGCTTCCACTTGTGTGCGCATGCACAATACCAACAGTAAACCATGTTACGGGCGGAAGACTTGAAAACAGAACAAAACAAAACAAGTGGTTGGTTTTGGAAAAAGGTGAGACTTTGAAACCAACAACAAAACTACATCCGGTGGATGAAACTTCTACCATTTCTTTCAGCAATTTCCTCTGGTAGAATCGATCTCTTAGCCAGGTACTCCCCTCCCCTTCTCCTCCTCAAACTTTTTGTCCTCCCTTCATCCTTCCCCTTAGTCTTTATCCTCCTTCTCCAGTTCTTCCTTTCTTATTCCCCTCCTCGTCCTTCTTACATCCTCCACTGTTCTCCTCCTCTCCCTCATTTTTCTCTTTCTTCTCCTCCTGTCCTTCCTCCTGCGCCTCGTCTTCTTCTCCTACTTCTATTGTTTTCCTACTCATGGTCTTCATCGTCACGTGTTTCTTCACGATCTTCAGTCTCTTCACCCTCCTGCTGTTTTCATCTGTCTGTGTCACACTTTCATCCTATGCAGATAGATAATAATGTATTACCGGACAGCATGGTAATTCCGGACACGCACAATGTCTGCGTATATACTATAGTGAACATTCAATATATACGCGGGACTTTAATGCGACACAAAAATGTTAAAGAAACGCCTGGAAATTCACATTTCAGCTCGGATTTTTTTTTAAGGCTATTTATCACAATCGCTTAAATTGTTTGAAATATTCATGCTAGACATTTTTACGTAAACTACAAAATTTGAGCCCCATTTGCCAATTTTCTCTTTGTCATCCGCTCGGTATGAATGTGTCAACGTTGAATCGTGGGTATGAATGTGATTCTGGTGCATGAATAAGATGTAAAAGGGGTCTAGGACAATTACCCCCTGGGCAATTACCCCGCACCCTTCCCCTGGCCCTAATCCTAATTTTAATCCTGAATCTAACCATAACCCAAACTCCTAACCCTAAACCTAACCCTAATCCTAATCTTTACTCTTACCTTACCACTAACCAGTATTTGGCCGGGGGGTAATTGCCCTCCGGGGGTAATTGCCCGGATACGTGTAAAAGGCGTCGATTACTCGACGACGAAAATCATGTCCAGTATAATGCGATTTGCACCGCGTTAAAAGATACCAGTCTTATATTGCTCGAAAGTTTATCCTCTTGAGTACGAAATTAAGAGCCACCAAAAAGAAGAAGAAGAAGAAGACGAAGAAGAAGAAGAAGAAGAAGAAGAAGAAGAAGAAGAAGAAGAAGAAGAAGAAGAAGAAAAAGAAAAAGAAAAGACGTCCGTTGATTCGATCCACTCACCTATTATCACCTTTTTATATCTCGTCTTTTTTCTAATGCTCAAATTTTGCAAAACAATTCATCATGACATGGTGCACTTTTGATAATGATCGGCGAACATTTTAGTTTTCGCCCGAGGTAAAGCAAAAGGAAAGTACTAGTATAATCGAGAAGCCAATCATATATTTCAAATGAATGCAATCAGATTTAACGTGCACATATTTGTTGGATAATTTTGCTGTTTATCTCGATACATTTTATTAAACAAACAATCAACTTAACATGGTATATAATGAGCAAACCAAGATAACTTGCAGTTTTAATTTGCACCAGCAAATCTGTGTAGGAATCATAGATTTAAATGACTATCAAGCTTCTAATATAGCCGCACATCACCTTTGCATTAACGCCGTTAGTTTATCCAGAGAAAGCCAACCAGATCCTACGAAACAAAAAAATGGTTCATCGTTTATATCAATTATGTGGGAGCAGCGGCGTCGATCAGTTTTCACGATTTTTTTTTTTTTTTTTTTTTTTTTGGGGGGGGGGAGCAAAAATTGGAGTTGGAATATCCTGTGCGAGGGAGCGGAGCGGCAGAGCGGGGGGCAGGGTACCCCCCTCCCACACCAGGGAGATTTTGCATTTTCAGACCTGAAATTCAGCCATCTGTTGCACACTTCTGGTGAAATTTTTGGATTTTCCTCCTTATCCAAAAAGTAAGAAAAAGAAATATTCACAGATACCTGGATGACTATAAAATTGCGGTATCTCAGCTCTTGCTCCGCGTGCGCGACATCATTGTGTAGTATATGCCTTTATGGTGAGGTATACATGGAAGTTGACAGAGGAGGGGTTGGACGGGGTAGCCCCCCCCCCCCCTCACATAACAGAGCTTTCGCATTTTTTGAATTGAAATAGAATGATCTGATGCACACTTTTGCAGAATATTCGGATATTATGGGAGACAAAATGACTTTTTTTGCTCACCTTGTCCTCTGGGTTGATGTCCCTGCATACGAGCGCGTTTGCATTTTAAGAATTCAATTGAAAATATCTCGTAAACACATTTTGATGGAATTTACAAAGTTGTCAATCCCCCGATACCTTTAGTATAAATATAGGAAAAGCAAGCAGGGAAAGGGTTCATTGAAAGGAGATATCCCCTCCCGCCCCTGGTCCCTGAAAGAACATAATTGTAGTTTGTTTGTCTTTTTAAAGTAAATGACAGACAATTGGTACACACTTCTGATGAAACAGTAGGAAATATGGTGAGTGCACTATGAAGTCTATGGGAAAATAACCGAACTGGGTAGGGAGTGATGGGACGGGGGACTCCATAGGTACGGTCTCCCCCTCCCACGCGAGAGAGATTTTGCATTTTCAGAGTATGTTGAAATTCAGCAATCTTGTGCACACTCTGAGTGAAATATTTTGACAGTTTTCTATCAAACACACACACACACACACACACACTCTCACACACACACACACACACACACACACACACACACACACACACACACTAAAACAAGAAAATCTTATCATCTCGGGAATTATGGGGGGGGGGGGGGGGCAAATGATGTTCGTTCCCCCCTCCCCCCCCCCCCCCCCCTATCATTGGGGTGGTAACTGGTAATAGTTCACTCGTGGTCAGCTGTTTACCGAACGGTACACACTACGAAAACAACTCGCTCGTCCCATACGATCCATGTACATTGTACTGTATTACTATTAGGCCCCATACTGTACTTAGCAATAAGGTCTATCATCTTGAACGACTTATATGTATCTTGTAATACTGGTGTGTTTCTTTTTTACTCGCTGAGAAATCTGTGTATTCCATATCTGTGCGGCAATCGTATGCCACACTCACCTGATACAGTATCACATCAGAAACGTTACTGCAGATCATAGCACTATTAAAACGTTAACTTCAGTTTATCCTCATAACGCTTTATGGCGTTGAATCTCAAGCTCGGACGGCAAACAGCTAGGCCCTATATTCCACATTATCCAGAGGTATGTTACTCTTTGCTTTTCCTGTTGTATGATGTTGGCCTTTGAAGAATGAGTATTCTCGCGGATCTCAAGAAAAGGGACTTATTTTGTATGAATTGAAATTGAACTCTGAAATAAGAGCAACAGATTTAGATGGTTTTTCTGAAAGAGTGCATATTTTACTCAATTAAGCAATGTGAGCTGATGAAGATGAAAGTAAATGTAACGTTACCAGTAAAACTAAAAGTGATATAACCATTATATATAATATGGAAGTAACCATTTGCCATAATTTATCAAACGTCTAGTGTGAAAGTACAGTACTGGTAATATTACAAAAGGCCTATAGAGACTCTTTAATTGCTATTAGGAAAGGGTTTAGCATATTTGATAACAAATAATATGTCATAATATCCAGTTATTTTTCCTCCAAGAACCTGTACTGGTAGATTATAGTCATACAAGTGACATTGCAATTTTTTTCCATCCAACTGTAGATCTAATTTTAGCTCTTTGCAATTTAAATGTTTATCAATATCAGTTTGTGTAAAGACTTCTACATTGCTTATTGTAGGCATTTGCAGCAATATGTTGGGCAAGCCTTGGACAAACATCCATGTTTCCAAGATTAGTCCTTCCTGTTATACGACATGAAATATTTAGTGTGAATATTTGTTGATAAATGTTCATCATGTTCTTTCATTGCAGGATGGAGATAGACCAGTACTAGTGTAGTATGGTACCGGTAGGTAAGCCACATCTCGCCACCATGCCCCATGGGCCATATCGCCATAGCAGGTATAAATTTGCTGCTTGCGCGCAAAGCAAGACAAAAGTGCGTGGTAAGATAGGCGCAATACGCAGAGAACATGCATTGGTTTGATTTGCCGTGAAGAAACAAGGTGGAAACAGGCATCAAATTGCTCAAATTTGTGATTTTCTGGAATTTTTGATTTGGCATTTAGCCAGTTTTCTTAAATGTTCACCTATTCCATGCCGTGGAAAGCGTCAATGCAATTAGAGTAGACGACAATATCTCTGTATAGGTGGAATCCAAAGCGAGTGTGCGAGATTTGGATCCGAACCTGTATTTTCAATGGTAGTGAGGTGAAAATCAGGTAAATTTTATTGTTTAGGGGTGGCGATATCTGGCGCACCAAAAATGAGCGAGAGAAAACTGACACCATGCGCGATTTGTGGCAATATCATAAAGGCGACCTCAAATTTTAATTTTGAGGACAGCATCGGAATCTGTAGAGTTTTTTTCCACAATATGAGTACATTTCTAGGCGATTTCCAGTCAGTTTTGATATTACAATCACTGGTTGAACGTTAGGGTGGCTACATGTGGTGTACCCTACCATACCTGGTACCTTAAATTGCTGTAGTGATTTCAGGAAAACAAAAATAACTCCACACACAGATCAGATGATCTCCTCAACCAATAGATAGGCCTAGGGTATAGGCCTGCTATAATTTTTCAGGTGGTCTTTTGGTGAAGGCACAAATAACCAATTTACTCAGTAGTAGAAGAAAACTTAATCAAACTTGAAAGCACTCGGTTAGCACAGACCTCAGCCAGCAACTCATTTCCACCCTTTACACACTTGCAATTTCCCAAAATAGAAGCATTTTGTTTAGGTCATTGTACGGCTCTTTGTTGCCCGAGCAGAGCACCGTGCTTAATTAGTGCGCATATTGTAAACCTCCGGTAGGCCTACACACAGCATGAACCCCAAGTTTGTTAACCTTATCTATGCCAAAAGATGAAAAATCCTTCACTTTTTCTGCAAGTTTCATTTTAATCCATGCCCAATTTTTTTAGTTAGTTTACATAACGGACAAACCAATGCTGTTGATCACTTAAAGGGATGGTACAGTATTGGCGGGGATGGGAATTGGGCTTTCAACTTTTTGCAAAATACCAAGAAAACACTTGTGATAAATCACAGAGCATACCATTTTAAGAGGAATTCAAAGTTTATTTGATGAAAATTGGGTTTGGAATAACTGAAACATCCAAAAACAAAGCGATAGTGCAAATAAAGTGTGGATCCCACACTTTACTAGAATCACTCTTTTTGAGATATCTCGGCCATTTCAAAACCAATTCTCATCAAATAAACGTTGAATTCCTCATAGAATTACATGCTCTTTCATATTTCATAAGAGGTTTCTCATTATCTCACCAAAAAATGTTAGAAACCTGAAATTAGGTCTCAACCAAAACTGTACGATCTCTTTAACCTCCTTCTTTGGCGAAGGTATTATAAGCAGGTCACATGAAATAAGTGTTCACATATTTTTTTTCAAATATGCATGTGTTTTTGTAGGTGCAAATAGGCGATATTTAGGAGGAAAAACCAAGAGGCATCAACACTATGGATGCAGTGAAATCACAACCAGGGCTGAAACCAGCCGACAGTGGGAAAACCAGCGTCACATCCCATGGTTGTCCGAGCCAGTCCGATACCAGCTTGGTCCGACCCCACCTGGCCAACTTCCGGACTGCCTCCAACCTCTTCTTCAACGAGGCCATCAACAAGATGAGGGCAGAGGGTCGCCAGGTCTACCACTTTGCCTTTGGCCAGTCGCCGTTCCCCGTCATGGAAGGCGCCAAGAAGGTGCTTCGAGAACACGCTGGAGAGAATGCCTATCTTCCAGTCCAAGGTAAAGCCAGTAAATTTACAGTGCACTCCCGTTATAACAAACACGGTTATTAAGAAATTCCGGTTACAACCAAGTAAAAATTCAGGCCTCAACATCATCTATTCTGTGTATCTTTTGTTCGATCATAACAAAATTTTGATATAATGAAAGAAAACTCCCGGTCCTGAGAACTTCGTTATAACGGGAGTTCACTGTACGTGTTCTCTGTCATGGCTACTCTTTAATTATGGTAATAGTAATGATGATATCTAGTGATCATAACAGCAGTCATCACCATCGTTGTATTACTACCTATGCCATTTATTCCACGGGGTTTATATTTTCGCAGATTCGCGAGTTAGGTGCCATACCATTCCCAAATTTAAGAACACGCGGAAATATTAACTCAGATCCCCACAGTATGTGAATGTGACATGAATATGTATATTTCTCTGTTCATTAGTGCAATCTGCAATCACAAATTTAACCACCTGCGAAATTGTTGGAAAATCCTGATTAATCACACAAAAAAATACTAAGTATATACTCACTAAATACTGTAAAAGTGGAAATTTTCTTGGAGTTGAAATTTTCGCGCATTTCGCGCAACCAAAAACTAGCGCGAAAATAAAAGCGCGCAAATATTTTTGCTTGCCCTATGTTCTCATACTTGCTGCCTTGATTCCGCGGAATTAAAAACACACAAAACTCTTCTTACCGGGCCGAGCGTGAAAAATTAGTCACGTGAAAATATCCACTTTTACAGTACTAGATGTTACAAAAAGCATTTCCCACTTTTGATCCTTCATAGTTCAAAAACTATTATATCAGAAAACACTGACGTTGATATGAGCAATAGCTGAATAGTGTACAATTTTGTTGGAGGTAATTCAAGAATGAAAGCATTTAAATCAGTTTCATTAAATTCAAGATTTCTTTTTAAGTTAGGTTTCAGACTTTGCTCTATTTTCAGCCCTCTCTACAAATTACTTTAATTTTGCACAGGGGTCATTTGATGTGTATGGGAGTGTGTGGTTATTACCCAGACAGTGGTCCTGAACAATGGCCAGGGTTTGAATGCTCTATTACATTTTCATGAGAAATTCCACCAGCACAGCTAGTCTTTATTCATCCTGAAATGTAGTGTATGCATGCAAGCACATGAAAACATGTTTACCCTTTATCATGAACTCAGACTAGCAGTGCCCAGGGGCAGGGCAATCCATCATGAATTATTATTAAACAAAGCATTCATGAGCCTTGGAGCAAGAGTCCAGAAGCCTAGTCAGCAGAGCTCTGAAAAGGTGGTATTTGTGGTATTCATATTTATTGTTCAGGGTTATTGTAAGCACGCACTCACATACACATCATTGGTTCTTCTGTAAAGTCCAATTTTTGTACAGAGGGTTCAAATTTGACCAAAATCTAGAACTTAACTTTAAAATTAATCATGGATTTAAACAAAACTGATTCAAGCTCTCGTATTCAAATCACCTCCAAAAAAATTGTACATTATTCAGCTATTACTCATATCAATGACAGTGTTATATGATGTATAGTTTTCGAATTATTAAAGGGACTGTGCAGTACTGGTTGAGGCGGGGATTCATGTTTTGAACATTCCTAAGTGAAATAGTGAGAAAACTCTTATGAAATATGAAAGAGCATGTCATTTTAAGAAGGATTCAACGTTTATTTGATGAAAATTGGTTTTCAAATGGCTGAAATATCCCAAAAAGTGATAATGATAAAAGGCAGCAGGCCAAGCCTTTTATGAGGATCTCTTTGTTTCACCTTGTTTTTGGATATCTCAGCCATTTCCAAACCAATTTTCATCAAATAAACTTTTGATACCCCTAGAATTGCATGCTCTTTGACATCTCATCGAGTGGTTTCTGAATATGAAAGCTAAATCCTCGCCTCGACCAGAACTGTACACACCCAAAAGTGAGAAATTATTTTTTATAACACCTAGTATATATACAGTAGTTGTTTTGTCATCATCATCATCATCATCATCACCATCATCCCTTGGTTTGCTGATGACAGACAGCCTCTTTGATTTAGACAAGAGTGCTCTTTTCCTGACCCTGCCATTATTGCTGCCCTAGATATGCCGGAAACCCATAGGTTGTACACATTGGCCAAGAGCCCTCTGCTACTTTTATGATATTACTCAATACTATAGATGTCATTCTGAATGCCATATGGAAGAGTAATATGCCTGAAATGTGTGGAAGTCAGCTACACTTTTAGTACGATTGAACACCATATGGAAATCTCTCCTCAAAAGGAGGCGATATAAGTGTTTGGCTTACAAAGAGGATTTTAGTAACAGGTGTATGCAGTCCCATGGGGCACACCCTTGTATTCACTTTTGTATCAAGTGATCTGCTTGAAGCATTAAAGCCAGTTCACAGTTAGCTCATGGGCACATTGGTACAAATGACCTTCCTTTTTTATCTCAATTGGTTAGGCACTTCACTCGTTTTCAAAGCAGCATGATGCATATCCCAAGCATGCCCACAATTTATGGAATTCACGTTCATACAAAGAATGAACTTGCACAGAGCAGGTGACAAGAATGGTCTGTCACTTTGACACTTTGGCAGGCATTCATTTCATAGTTTCGTGTTGAATGCATTTGTGCATGGCTCAGATCAAGGGATCCAAAATGTTACATTTGAACTACAAATTTGAAACTAACATACAGACTTCAGTAACATTATTTTTGTCATCTCCAAACATTGCAAAATATTTACTGTAAGTGCTAGAGTATGAAACATTCATCTGGCAATCAGCGAGCCATGTTTGGTGGTCAGAAAGTGTAATGTACATAACTCGGTGTCCTCTTGATGTTTTTATCTTGTTTTTAAATTCACTTTTGCAAATATACTTCAATGTGTGGTGAAACATGCCCCAAAAAGAAACAAAGCCAGTTAAAAAATTAAGATTTTTTAAACAAAAATAAGCACCATTTACAAGGGTTACATGAATAATCATTACATCAGGGATGCTTATCTCAGTGAATTCAAAGACAAACACGCCTGATTGTACAAATGACCTTTTTCTGCTCATGCGCAAAGTGGAACTGTAAACTAGCTTTTCAAAACTTGATAAGAATATTATGTCTACCAATCTACCATCCCATATTCTTTTTTTTTTTTTGGGGGGGGGGGTGTTTGCAAGTTTTACAATGTAGATGGAAATTTACTGGAATAAATTCTTTCACACCTTTGCCTGGCATTTAAGGCTTGTACACTTTTTTTCACATATCATTTGTGCATACTTCATTATACATTTTTGTGAGATCATGCACAAGCAATTCATTACTTATTGTTTTAGAACGATATATTGCAAATATTGTGATACACTAGATATAAGAAAGGCCGTATGTACAACTGTACTTACACCCTTTAAAGGTCCAGTTTACCTTTGGGAGCAGTGATTTCAAAAATTTTCAAGATATCATTTGATGCATATGTGTAGGTCTGTTGTATCATAAAACATCCTACCATATGAAATATTTGCAATAAAACCTAAAATATAAGGAGATATCAGGGTTTTTCTCAATAAACCGTAACTGTATACGGCTTAGTCTGGAAAATTTTTTATTATAACTATTGTTCACAGTTTGTGTACATAACAACACTTAACATCGATTATACGGATTCAAATTTTGACAGTGGTTGTTTCTATCCCTAACTCACATTTTAGAACTATTTTATAGCACTAATGCTCTCATCTGCAAATGGTAAATTATGCCTTTAAACAACAGGTGTGTAGACAATCATATGCTATGAATTTTTATGTACAAAATAATGTGCTGGTGACTAGATTACAGGCCATTATTTTGGCCAAGGTGGTTCAGGAGGAAGGATATACGGACCATTCTCTGAAAAAGTGTGCAATTACAGGAACTTTGTATATATGACAAAAATTCAACATCAAAGATTTCATTCCTTTTTTTTTATCGATTCAGAAACTTTAATCCCTTAGGAATACCAAGGAGGTTCAAGAGAATGGAGTCACAACTGTCTTATTTCCTTTGAACCCATGTTCGACGCCGCCGCTCAAAAATATTTGAAGTATGTGCCAAACAGGATCTGCCGCGCAGATACGAAGACAATTGACTCTTGTCTCATTGCATAATCACTAGCAACTTTCAAAGGAAGATATGTCTTTGTGATGGTAATTACTTTTCGCTGTCCCTTCTTATAAAAGGTAGGTGGTACAGACACGAGAATGCGCGAATAGAAATTGAGCAAAAATGCTGAAATAAAGATGAAAATTACTCGACTAGGCATACCCGGGCACTAATCTGTTATATCTATCAATAAAGGATTATACTTGAAGATTATTCCATATTAGTTTCATTTGTGGAAATTTAGCGGAAGAGTGATAAAACCAGCTTTCCGGGATGGTACAGTTTTAAACATTTTCACATGATACACCTCTGATTTACACTTTTTGCACAAATTTCTGGACGGGATTGACTTTTGTTTTACATGCTTTATCATTAAGTGAAATTTCATTTCATAATAAATAAGCAAAATATGGCCAACATTATGATAACGTTCAAAATGAATCTTCAGATTGCTCAGCAAGACGGCGGCGTCGAACATTGATCATCAAAGGCACAAGTGCACCTGTGGAATTCAATTGTACATCAATAGAAATCTGACAACTGTTTGAATAATTACAGCCAGTTGGAACTCCATGTATAAAACCTCCTTGGGAATACAAAACAATCAGTGGGTGTTTTTTGAAAGTTCATATTTTTTCTAGAAACATTTCCAAATGCAGAGTCCTTTTTTTACATGTTAAAGGGGCCCTGAAATCCAAATGCATGTTGATTTGTGTTAATTCATGATACCCTCAACATCACTTTTGCGGTGAAACAAATATCTAGAAACATTCCATATATTTTAATGATTTTTTCCCCCTATTTTTCTTCAGATTACTTGGGAACGCCCACAAAAAAATCCTTCCAAATCAATATTCTTGAGATGACCTCATCTGTCAATCATTGCTATTTTAACTGAAATGTTTGACAAAAGACATTGGAATGCACCTTCCCCTCGACTCAGCATAACTTGCATGTTCCCTCCCATGTCTTTTTGTTAGTCACATTAAAGGTCCAGTTTACCTTTGGGAGCAGTGATTTCAAAAATGTTCAAGATATCACATTTGATGCATATGTGGAGGTCTGTTGTATCAAAAAACATCCTACCATATAAAATTTTTGCAATAAAGCCTAAAATATGAGGAGATATCAGCATTTTTCTCAATAAACCATAACTGTATACGGTTTAGTCTGAAAGCATTCTTATTATAACTATTGTTCACATTTTGTGTATTTAACAATACTTAACATCGATTATACGGATTCAAATTTTTACAGTGGTTTTTTCTATCCCTAACTCTCATTTTAGAACTATTTTAAAGCACTAATGTTGGGTTTTTGTTTCATCTGCAAATGGTAAATTAATCCTTTAATATCACAGAAAGGGTCTCAAAAAGGGTAACGTACTGACTGCGATTTGGTGACATGATAAAGATAATCTCCTAGAGAAATATCAAAACATCATATTGTTATGTAATATTATATTTCATTCAGGCACACTTGAGGGGCAATGGAATGAAGTTCAGAAGATTTGATTTGAACGATGTGTTAACGAGTATAAAAGAACTTGTTACATGAGGAAGTCCTTTTCTGGCGACAAGGGGTATTTAGGGTTACATCAAACTTCTGAATGTATTTCTAATATTATCCCCGATGTCCCAGTAGCTTTATTGATATATATTTTACAGGTCAAACCTCTCTGATGAATTTAAATAAGAATGTTGATTTATAAGGGACAAAATATCAATTCAAACTGGACATGTGAACATGCTGGTGACCTGAAAATTGCAGTTTTGCACACTTTTTTGGAGAATGGCCCATACATTTTTTTTTAGCCACACAATGACAGAAGGTTGAGGCCAAAGGTCAGTGTTCAATGTGCTGTTTAGACAGTGTGCTAAGTCAACATTCAGACATGTCAGCTGCAGTTTTCCCCTAAGATCAGACTAATACCCCATTTACACTGACTTTTTCCCCTGCAGAACTCAGATTAGTGATTCTTTGGGTAGAATAGTCTACTTGTGAATATTATGACTGATGGTGTGTTTTTTTCACCTACTTGTACCTTTCATCACAAAACGAAATGGAGCCTGATGAAAACTGAAGCTTGAATGTGAATATGTGAATCCGTATGTAACTTCAAATTAATGGCAAGCTAGATTCATTCAGTGCCTCGCCACAGTTCAACACCCTTGAATGTGAACATTCCGGTGCTTCAGTTGAAGGGCTTTTCAAACTGTAGTCTTCCATTGAATTGCCATTGAATGATTGTGAGTTATCGTTCGGGTGAGGAGGTGAGGACTTTTGCTCAAAATTTCTTCACTGTTTCATTGATGGTTCAACAAGACTTTAAATATCAGAGAGACTTCAGACTGGAGACGTTCAACAGTTGCACCCATAGAAAAATGCTTAGTATATGAAAGAGGTATGAGGGGTGTGTCTGGTGTGTATTCCTGTGTGTTTGATTTGCACTGTTTGTGTGAGGTCTGTGTGCTTTAGGTCGGGGAATGGGAAGGAGAGAGATTAGACAAGAAAAAATAGGGTATGTGCACGGAGGGTATTTGTTGAGTGACAGATTTTTAAGCCAAATTATCCAGCAGGGAAAACTGCAATATCATTCTACGCTGAAGGTATGCAGTGCTCAACAACACTTTGGTGTGGAAGCTAGGTAGAACAGGCACTGTCCATGGAGCTTTGATCAACCGAATCAGTGCAATTTAGAGTGATTTTTTCCCCAAAGTATTCTGTATTGATTTCATTCAATACATGATTCTACATAAATCATAAACATTAACTTGAATATCTAATTAAAACAGGCATGTGAAAATTTCAATATCATCATTTAAAAATAAACTCACATTCCTCTTGATACAAATATTATTTCTAAAGAATGAAATCGGTAGTCAAACTATTCATCCACCATCCACCCCACCCCATTCATATATCATACAGGCTAAACTACCCAATCCAAATACACACCCACTCACACACACGCACACCCACCCACATACACACACACACACACACACATACCTACATACCTACACACCTACACACACACTACCACCACCACTACCACCAAACATATTCCTATGTGTGTGATATGAATCACACACACATCTGCTTGTATCATAAGACCATTCTTCTATATATCTCTTTCCTCTGCTCCAGGGGGGTTCTTGAAGTGACCTGTCTTCAGATCGTCTGCCCAGCCATCCAAACACCCTAGATCTCACTGTCATGATCATTTGAAAAACAAAGATAAAAACATATGTTTAGATATATATTACATGTATATATATATATACATGTATATATATATATATATATATATATATATATATATATATATATATACATATGATAATAAAATATATATGTATATGCTGTTTTTCCATCCTATTTGCCCCAGGTCTTGCAGAGCTGCGAGCCAACATTTGCAGCTTCCACGCCAGACTTGACGGGCTGACTCACCTGGACCAGGACCTGGTGGTAGTAGGACCTGGATCTAAGCAACTCATCTACCTGCTGATGAATGTCTTCAATGGAGGTAGCTGTTCAAAATATCCACTCTTTACCACCCATTACTCATTATTAGGCCTATTGTTGTTGTTGTTGTCCCCGCTGCACGAGTTCGAGCAGGGGACTATGAAACGGGCTCCGTACGTGTGTGTGTTCCGTGTGTCCGTCCGTGTGTGATCAAAATGTTCAATTTGCTACTTCTCTGTCATTTATGAGCCAATTTTGATTCTGTTTGCTTTATATGATAGCACTACATGGGAGTTTTGAAACTTATACACAGAATTTCAGTTGTGACCTTTGACCTTGACCTTTGACCTATATTGTACATTTTGCTTCAAAATGCTACTCCTTCGCCATTTCTAACCCGATTTCGATTCCGTTTGCTTTATGTGATGGCACTAGGTGAGGGCTTCAAAACTTCTACACAGAATTTTGACCTTTGACCTTGATTTTTGACCTATATTGTACATTGGCTACAAAATGCTACTCCTTTGCCATTTCTAACCTGATTTCGATTCCGTTTGCTTTAAGTGATGGCACTAGGTGAGGGCTTCAAAACTTCTACACAAAATTTTGACCTTTGACCTTTGACCTTGATTTTTGACCTGTATTGTACATTTTGCTACAAAATGCTACTCCTTCGCCATTTCTAACCCGATTTCAATTCCGTTTGATTTATGTGATGGCACTAGGTGAGGGATTCAAAACTTCTACACAGAATTTTGACGTTTGACTTCTTTGAACCTTGACCTTGATTTTTGACCTGTATTGTACATTTTGCTACAAAATGCTACTCCTTCGCCATTTCTAACCCGATTTCGATTCCGTTTGCTTTATGTGATGGCACTAGGTGAGGGCTTCAAAACTTCTACACAGAATTTTGACCTTTGACTTCTTTGACCTTTGACCTTGATTTTTGACCTGTATTGTACATTTTGCTACAAAATGCTACTCCTTCGCTATTTCTAACCCGATTTCGATTCCGTTTGCTTTATGTGATGGCACTAGGTGAGGGCTTCAAAACTTCTACACAAAATTTTGACCTTTGACCTTTGACCTTGATTTTTGACCTGTATTGTACATTTTGCTTCAAAATGCTACTCCTTCGCCATTTCTAACCCGATTTCGATTCCGTTTGCTTTATGTGATGGCACTAGGTGAGGGCTTCAAAACTTCTACACAGAATTTTGACCTTTGACTTCTTTGACCTTTGACCTTGATTTTTGATCTGTATTGTACATTTTGCTACAAAATGCTACTCCTTCGCCATTTCTAACCCGATTTCGATTCCGTTTGCTTTATGTGATGGCACTAGGTGAGGGCTTCAGAAATTCTACACAGAATTTTGACCTTTGACTTCTTTGACCTTTGACCTTGATTTTTGACCTGTATTGTACATTTTGCTACAAAATGCTACTCCTTCGCTATTTCTAACCCGATTTCGATTCCGTTTGCTTTATGTGATGGCACTAGGTGAGGGCTTCAAAACTTCTACACAAAATTTTGACCTTTGACCTTTGACCTTGATTTTTGACCTGTATTGTACATTTTGCTTCAAAATGCTACTCCTTCGCCATTTCTAACCCGATTTCGATTCCGTTTGCTTTATGTGATGGCACTAGGTGAGGGCTTCAAAACTTCTACACAGAATTTTGACCTTTGACTTCTTTGACCTTTGACCTTGATTTTTGACCTGTATTGTACATTTTGCTACAAAATGCTACTCCTTCGCTATTTCTAACCCGATTTCGATTCCGTTTGCTTTATGTGATGGCACTAGGTGAGGGCTTCAAAACTTCTACACAGAATTTTGACCTTTGACTTCTTTGAACTTTGACCTTGATTTTTGACCTGTATTGTACATTTGCTACAAAATGCTACTTCCGGTGGGGACATATATTACGCACCGCGTAATTTCTACTTTTCCTTGTTGTTGTTGTTATTGTTGATGTTGTTATAATTATTATTATTATAATTATTATTATTATTATTATCATTAGTATTATTAGTATTATCATTATCATTATTGTTATTATTATTATTATTATTATTATTATTTTTATTATTATTATTGTCTTCTGTGACAACTGATTTATTAGTGTAGAGGAAGATATGCACATAAGATGGATTTGAAATGCAAATTGCGCTGTAGAATCATCTTTATCTGGTTGCGTAACATCTTAAAAACTCTGAAAAGACAAAGGTCGCTACACTCTTGGCCAGAAATTCTGTGTCAAGCCATTAGTTGAGCTAGGAATATGCAGTACTGATGCTGTTGGTTTACTTGGTTGAAATAGTAACCAATATTGGCAGCCTGCTTTTGCATGTGAATGCTGTATTACATCTTGATGGTTAGTCATCATCTGTGTCTGAGCTTTTTGAATTGAACTCTTTATGTGCCACTTTTGCACGCCCGACTCAGTCAACAGCGTGCCAACTTTGCACATTCTGCTCAAACGCACGAAGCCGCCTAAACGGATCGATAAATTATTGCCAAATGCATCAGTACAATGAAAGCATTTCTCATGATTCCGTTCCTCACATTTAGCTTGCATTTTATGTGGTGATCGGCTAGCAGTCGGTGTTCCCACCTGAATTTGTGTGTCAATTCTAAGTTTCAGCCACTGTTTTGCGTGCAAAAGTATTGCTTTACAGTATTGTAGCAACTGGTCATTTGAAAGAAAAACAATCATAGATTTGACGTACAATTATCACTAAGGCAAAGCTTGGTATTTTCTCTGCAACTTTGCTCAATACATGTCCAGCTCAACAGAACTCTACGAAAGTTACATAGATTTGAAAAACAGAATGTTTTCTCAAAGTATGACTGCGTTGGTGTCTTAAAATAATGTGGCACACAGGGGGTTTCCACCATGGCACATTAAGAGTTAAGTTAGACTGATTATATAGTCATCAGATAGATGATAGAAGTTTCTAAGGAATTGTGAAGTGATAGAATCTGGATTCATATGTCTTGCAACTGTTATAAAACTTTAGTATTGACAGCTGACATACACATAGCGATTGCACTAACGGCTGACATACATGTAGTGATTGCACTACTGTATACGCTGTTATTTTCGCGAATTTCGCGAATCACGGCTGGACCGCGAATAACTGGAATTTAGCAACACGCGAAAACGTCGCTGTACACTATGCTAATAGTGCACTTACGATAGCCTCGGTGTCACATCGCGAAAACAACATCTCGCGAAAATAACAGCTTATACAGTAAGTGATGGCGAGTTCATGGCTTTAGTTTGTTTGTTTGTTTCTTGTCCCACAGATATTCTTCTACTGTCTCCCACCTGGACCACCTACAGGCCCCAGGCTGTGTTCTGCAACCAGCGTGTTTTCATCATCCACACCAATTTGGAACAGGAGTGGAAGCTCACCCCAGATCTCCTCGAACGGGTACCCCAAAATCTGCCCCTTTTCGTGGCGAATGAAAATTGATTCAATCGTGATTCAATCGGGCCACCCACGAATGCCCACATTACCAGGTCTTTAAAGGTGCATAGTCCCGGTAGTGTAGAGGGCGCTGTTAATGATACTGCCGATCACTGTTAGCATTGATACGAAGATTGCCCAAGTTGAGCTGTCATCAAGAGTAAAGCACGTAGGTGCTGCTAAGTAACGTTGCCTTTGTTGTCTTCTCTGCGCATCACACAGTCTGTAGTAATGCCAGGGTGCGTGCATATTTGCTTCTTATTATGACATCACAAAAGAAGTTTGCTGAAGCTGGCATCCCCCTCAGCCGAATCATGAGCTGAACTGTGATCGGATCGGACCACTGACTACAGTGGATCGGACTTCTTCAGACTTGGGGGAAGTGGGCCACAGCATAAGGGCCAAAGAGGAGTCGATAGCATAGGCCTCTATAGGCAACTTGCGCCATGCACCCGCGTACGGATTTGACTAAAACACCGGGACCATGCACCTTTAAACCATCACTTGGACATGTGAATTCTAATCAGTCTGTCACACCAGTGTATGCTGAGTGCAGACTGTTTGTCAAACAACGACAAAAAGCTGTGGGTGATTGCCATTGAATTCAAATAAGTCTGAGCTTGATTGTGAGTGAAATATTTGCTTGGAGATTCATTGAACCAAGGAGGTCTGAGAAATGGAGTAACAACAGTCTCATTCCCTTTGATCCCATGTTTCATGCCGCCACTCAGAAATATTTGTAGTTTGTGCTAAACTGGAGCTGCCTCACATATAAGAAGACAATTGATTCATGTGGCATTGCATCATGACTCGTCACTCTCAAAGGAAGATATGTTTTTATGATGGTAATTGCTTTTCACCGTCCCTTCTTAGAAAACAAGCGGCACATTAATTGTACAGGCACGGGGATGTGCGAATAAAAATTGTACAAAAATTGATGAAATGAAAATCAAAATTACTTGTTTTTACATGACTTTACACTAACATATAAATGAATAAAGAACTATACTCGAAAATTATACCATATAAGTTTCATTTGTCGGAAGCGAACGGAAAGATAATAAAATCGGCTTTGTAGTGAGAGTACAGTTTCAAATATTTTCATGACATACATCTCAGGTTTACTTTTTTGCACATAATCTTGAACGGGTTTTACTTTTGTTTCATATGCTTTATTATTAAGAGAACATTCATTCTGTTTGACAAATAAACAAGCAGAATATAGACGATATAATCCTAGAGTTTAAAATGAATCTTCAGATTGCACAAAAAGATGGCGGCATGGAACCCTGATCATCAAAGGCACAGGTGCACCTGTGGAATTCTTTTGTGCATCAATAGAAAAATGGCAGTGGGATTAAACATGGGATCAAATGAAATAAGACTGTTGTTACTCCATCTCTTAAATCTCTGTGGTTATACTCATCTCTCTCCTGTTATGTTTATTCGCCCTTCTATCCGTCACAGACCATCCTGCAGAACGATGTGAAGCCAAATCGATTGCTCGTTCTCTGCAACCCTGACAACCCAAGTAAGTTATATGCCCCTCCGATGTATACGCTGCAACAATATGAACCACAAATCATTCTGTCACCCCCACTGTAACAGTTGTTACAAATGTGAGCCCATGGGGGGAAGTGGAACAGCAATATTTTCGCCATCAATCCACCTTTCTCTTTTTATATACCTTCATCCTACAGGGTGCCAGACATTTCTTATTTCTTGGTTTGCCCTCTGTTCCTCTGTCTCATATGCCACCTGCACAATTATTTCCGAAAAGATTATTTAGGAGATTTTCATGTTACCAGGCCCTTATATGCTGTGTTGACACACTGATTACAGAGGACAGGTCCCACAGAATAACACCTCAATACCTTAAATACAGTTTTTATTTCCTTTCTTAAGATTACCCAAATTTATCATTTCAGTCAAAGAAGTTGTATAAAGTTTTCAAGTGGTAGATAGTGGTATTATGTTTAATATACAGACTGACACCATTCCATCACTAATTTCTGGCTTGTGTGTCTTTCATGTTTCAGCTGGAACTGCATACAACGAAGATGAACTTGTTGCTCTCAGGTATAGTAACTTTTATGCTTTTTGGTCATCAATCCTTGTCATGAATTTTAGTTCATCTTCTCAGACTTTTCCATGCAGCTGTGTCTGGAAGCATGCTGATACAGTACAATTTTTGACTTCAATAAAAACCTGGTAATAATAACTCGGAGGGGTAGGGGGACACAAAGCCATACAAATAGTTCTAGGGCAGGCCTAGAAGTGAGTAAATTTCAATGATCTTGGCAGCTCTAAGTAACAAAACCAAGTTGTATTGCTTTAGGTACTAACAGAGAATAATATAATATAATTCATTTGTGACAGTGGTGGCGTGAGACAGGGCCCTAGGGCCACAACTGCGAGAATTTCAAACAGTATTTTTTTTTTTCGGATCCAGGAGTAGTACAACCAGTCAGTACTGTGTTTTGGATACAGTCAGATTTAAAGAATACAAGTTGTTCATGGCAGTTCGGGTGGAGTACCCCAAATGGCCCTGGAAGAAAATCAATGCTTTCTGGAGCGTTCCACTACATACATTCAGATCAGATTTTGCTGGATCAGCCTCGCGAGGTAGAGAATGCCGCATTATTGAGAAGAAGCTTACAGTGTGGTCCCGATTTTCTCTTAACTTGCAAATAGTTAAAGGGATGGTACAGTATTGGTGGAGGCGAGGGTTGGGCTTGTAACTTTCTGCGAGATACCAAGAGACCCGTTATGAAATAGTACAGAGCATACCTTTCTAAGACAAATTCCAAGTTTTACTTGATGGAAATCGGTTTTGGAATGGCTGAGACATCCAAAAACAAAGTAAAATAAAGTGATCGTAATAAAAAGGTGGGTCCCACCTTCTATTATGATTACTGTGATTTGGATATCTCAGCCATTTAAAAACCAATTTTCATCAAATAAATGCTGAATTCCTCTTGGAATTACATGATCTTTCAAATCTCATAGGAGGTTTCTCATTATCTTGCCGCAAACTGCTAGAAACCTGAAGTTAAGTCTCAGCCAAAACTAGACGATCCCTTTAAAGTATGGTACATTTTAATTGTTGCAAGACCTCTAGAGAAGTAAATGGAATTTATTAATTGATATGCCATCAAAGAGCACCAAATCTTGAAGCTCATTAAACCTGTTGTGCACTCGAGGGAAAACCTATTGATTACAAGCTGATTTCGCTATAGCATGCATTTCTCACAGACACCTACCCGAGTATACTCGGGACTAGTCTTCAGTGAGATAAAATTTTCCCATATACTTGGAATAAGGACATCCTAAAATATACATGTATGTTATCTATTCTTTTTTTTTAAGGCTGCAAATTCTTGATTTGTCAAGTAGGAAAAGTTAAAGGGAAAAAAAATATCCGCTTTTACAGTAGGACAGGACAGGTAGAAGAATTTTTTTCTATCTGCTTTATGTAGCTTGATTTTATCAGCGGTAAAGGAAATTGTAAAGATAAAACTTATCACAGGAATGAGGTAAATTTGTTGTGTGTAAATCTATCGAAGTTATGCGCTAGCTTACCAAGGCTGGGGTTTGCTCAATATGCCATGATGCATCGTTCTTATGTAGAAAAAGAAACGGCCTATGATGGCCTTTCTTTTTTATTTGATTTTTTTTTCAACAATGGAACAATAACAGCCTATTACTTTGGACTTTGTATGTAAAGTCACTGACCACGCAGTCTGTCTTGGGGTATATTACACGCAATCATTTCAAAAAAGCATCCTAATTTGAGCCCATCACAGTAACAGATAATGTGTTCCATACTGGTGTGGATGCCTGGGTATTGCACTGTAAAATGTTGCTTCTGATTGCTAGTGTGTTTGCTTCATAGTTTGCTCTTGACTCATCATTCATATTTACATTAAAAAATAAAGCTATTACATTTCTGTATGATCCCTTAACCCTAGAAGGGTTAGGCAGGGCTCGACACTAACGATGGCCCGGTGGCCCAGGGCCACCAAAAATGAAAGTCGGGCCACCAAATTTCCAAAAAGGGCAAATTTGGTGGCCCGCCTCGGGCCACCAAAATTTTTTGAAAAGTATGTCAATAAATTCGTAACTTTTTGCGCCGGAAATTAGCAGTTAAATTTGTTTAAAGGATGGATGAAAAGGACTGAATGAGTGCCTGAGAGTGAGTGTTGCAAGTTTGTTGGAGTTTATTTATGAGTAGATATGTCCAACTTCTAATTCTTACTACATGTATCATAAAACTTAAATATTTGACTCATTAAAAAAAAGGACTTTTAATGTTTTTTATTGTTTTTTTTCGGGACACCAAAGTTTTCTCTCGGGCCACCAAAAATTTGAAATTTAGGATTTTGGTGGCCCCATCGGGCCACCAAGCAAAAAAGTTAGTGTCGAGCCATGGGTTAGGGAAGGGAGGGCGTTTTTATAATACCTTGCTGATTCCTGCCACTGTCTGCAACTACTGAACCTTTCCATAACTGTATCTTTCATGACTTGTTTGCCTGGTGCACATTTATATACATTGTACTATCTGTATGAATGTCAGACATTGGACAGGGGTATAGGATTATAATAACTTACCACCTACCATCAAGATGTGCATGAGAGAATTTGCATTCATGGATCTGTTTCCCCAGAGGCAACGCAATGCATATTTTCAAAATTAATTCCTTTTCCATTAGTTATTGTTTTTTGTGCTGTGATTGGATAATTTTGTCATGGCGCTAGTTTCAGTTCATTAAAAAAAACAACAACAACAACAACAATTTGATATGTAACATATGTTGTGAAAAAAAAAGACAAGATATAGGAAATAATTGAAATTGTACAAAATAACAAATGTTGCAAAATGTGTAGGTATGTTGTTTTACATTTATGAGGTAATGGATAAGAGAATAAAAACATCAAATTGAGATGCAGAATGTTCTTTAACCCTTTTGAACAATAGGTGCAATGCCAAATTCAATATCAAACCTCTATTTTTCAGCAAGCAACGTAATTTAGCATAATATTTTAATGTGGTGTGACAGTTCATCTTATCTAAATGCATGACATTTTTGGTTAATGCCTGATGATGTCAATTGAAAGGCAGAAGGTCACAACTCCAAAGTCTTTGTAAAGTACTGTGACCCTTCCTATTTCAGTGGATGAAAGACAAGTCAGCAGAATATTTTAGCAATTAAGTTAAATGCTGATTTTCTTCCCTTTTTTTCCCCGTTATTCTTGGCCTCCAAAACTACATTTCGTCGGTTGAGAATGATAAGGGCGTTAAGTTGCCACAAAAACCCATAGTGTTCAAGACCACTTAACGCCCTTCTCATTCTCAACAGACGATTTGGCTGTACTTTTTTTCTCTGTGTTTGCTTGCAGTGCGATGTTCCGCAAGCATAATGTCACTGTCATCAGCGACGAGATCTACGGTCGACTCAGCTTCGACGGGAGACATCACAGCCTCATCAAGGTAAAATGATGTCGTAGATATGACAACTGCTACAAACTCTGCAAGAACTAACAGTCTGATTTAGAATTCATTGTTTGCCCTGGATACATTTCTGATCCCCAAATTGTGACCTTGCGCAACTTAGATTTGTGTGCAGTTAAAATAATTTGAGTATTGTTGAGCAGATCTGTTGTTTAGTGTCTTTGACTTTTTGTGTTATGCAAGAAGAAAACTTTGCCTCCACCGACACCAGCTGCTTTCTGAAAGGGTACTAATTATGATGTGTTCAACCTTGAACCGTGACTTTCATTCACGCATGGTTGATTGTACATATTTGTGTGTGTAGGTGGGTTTTTCTGTCTTTATTTGTGCGAATTAATCTGAAAATCAAAGGTGTTTGGCTTTCTAACTCGATCTTATTTCTTAATTTGCGAAATGTTACAGATACAAATTCTTGACAAAAAAATTAGAGTTGATTGTTTTGTGAATTTTTTTTTTTTAATTTTTTTATTTTTATTTTTGCATACCTGTTCAAACTGACAGTACTACCCGGAGGGATCTATTCTTACCAGTGGCATCTCAAAGTGGGCAAGTGCTGGTGGATGGCGGGTAAGTGAATTTCTGCTGAATAGTTCAACTGTAGTTTACCCCCTTTTGTAGCCCCATGCTCGATTTCTGAGAAGCTACAATAAACCAGTGGACCTCTTGTTTTCAGCATGGAACACAGTGGGATCATGAGAAATCCAATGGGTGTTTGTGTGGTACCAATAGATATTTTATTTCTATGGGACTAATAGAAATGCTATTTCTATGGGACTAAAAGAAATCATCTAGGTGTTTCTATAGAAACACCTACATAGAAATGCTATGTGGGACTGTAGAAATATAATAGTCTGTAGTGAAGTGACAAAGAATTTACCTCTGAAAAAAAGAAAGAAATAAGACTAGAATGAATGCGTTGAGATACAAGCAGCAGCTCGATCTTAGTACATTCTTTGTCAATTGCTTGTCATTTGTTTGTCATTCTTTGTCATTAGAAAAAGATTGAAATAAGAGTTTGATTTGAATTCAATTGATATGTATGAAAAAAAAAAATCAGATTATTTCCAGTTGGTTCAAATCAATGAATACTTACCTGTACTGTAATTGATTGACAGGAGTTCATCTGAGCTGTGGTGTTCTATTGGCACCTGGCTGTAAATGTGGTAATGGTGATGTCACAATCACATCATCATCTTGAGTGGAATTTCTAATTTGCTTTGTATGGTGGTGACCAAGATCAGTAGAGCTCTGTACACTCATCAGAGATTTGTTATGTAACTTGTTCCCCCTCCCCTCTTGTTTCTGTTACTCTTGTCCCACCCCCCAAAGCTTGGTTACAGCATCTACCCACGCCGTCTGGAGGCCCTATTCAAAGCTGTGTGCAGTGGAGCCAGCAACACCTACTCCTGCGCCCCTGGGCCCGTCCAGCATGCATCCATCAGTGTGAGAAAAAAAAGATGTCCCTGTTTTTTTTTTGTCCCTAGGAGTGATATACATGACATAATATAGGAAAAATTTGAACCAGTATAATCGATGTTATGTATTGTTAAATATACAAATGTAAACTATAGGTATGATAGAAATGTTACCAGACTAAACCGTCTACAGTTATGGCAACCCTATTCTAACTGGGCTATTTGAGACCAAGTTTTTACTGGGGGGGGTCAATTTGACCCCCCCTTCAGATCTCGGCCGCCGATCGCGCGATCGCCGCAAAATTTTGCCTGTACATAGAGCCGGATGTCAACTACAAGATTATATGGTCATACAATAGAAAAAGTTTGATTTTATATTTTTTAATAAATTAATTATGCAAATTAATGCATGAAATCATATTTTCACCTATAACTCCATTAAAAAGATTGAAGGATTGCTAAATTTTTGTGTCAGAGTTCCTCAAGACATATCAAACAATTTTCTTATAAAAAAATAGCGCAATCAAAGTCAGTTTCTTTTGTTTTGTATTATTTTGTTAATTTCTTATGTATTTTATTGTTTTTTCGACCTTTTGTTTTTTATTGTTTTTTTGCCAAAATTTGTTGCAGGCACTTTTCCAAGCTGATCTACAATAGAATTGATTAATTTCAAGGGTTAAAAGTTGAAATAATCCAATTCATATCAATTAAACAAAAAAACACAATTTGCATTGGATTTGCACACAAAATCATGAATTTGAGCTGTTTTTGGGTTGACATGCATATGCAAAACATTGCATAACTTCAGAACGGTGTACCCGGACGTCGCAAATTTGGTCTCAAAATATGCGGGAGACTTCAATGAAAAAAGTCACAAAACGCCGCGGCAAAATCTTTGCGCGTTGCGGAATGGTGGCGCGAAATGTCGAGGGGGGGGTCAATTTTACCCCCCCCCCCAGTTAGAATAGGGTTAATGAGAAAGATACTGATATCTCCTTATATATTAGGCTTCATTGCGAAAATTTGATATGGTATGATGTTTTGTGACACAACTGACCTACACATATGCATCAAAACTGATATCTTGAACATTTTTAAAATCAATTCTCCCAGAGGTAAACAGGACCTTTAAGTAGTTTAATGTGACATCAATTCCTGAATTAGATCAGTCTGTCATCATGATGATCTTTTAATCGATATAGGGTGTTGCATTCTTCTGTTTTCTGCAGTAAACCAAAAACAATGGTACTTTATGATAATAATAATAATAATAATAATAATAATAATAATAGTAATAATAATAATAACAATAATAATAATAACAATAATAATAACAATAGTAATAGTAATAATAATAATAATAATAATAATAATAATAATAATAATAATAATAATAATAATAATAATAACAATAATAATAATAATAATAATAATAATAATAATAACAATAATAGTAATAATAATAATAGCAATAATAATAATAATAACAATAATAATGATAATAGTAATAATAACAACAATAATAATAATAATAATAATAATAATAATAATAATAATGATAATGATAATAACAATACTGGCTATTTGTAGAACATACAGGTTTGCCTTTCAGTGCTCATTGCACTTTTAAAAAAAAAACAGAAAAAAACATTGTTAGGCGCATTTTATGAAAGAATTTTCCCCCCAGTTTTTACCTATTGTTTTCATCGCACTAAATGATTTAGTCATTATATCTATGTGGAAGGAATGAAATCTCTTGTCTGGAGTACATTTGATTTCTTATTCTTTTCTGGCAGAGAGTAGTGCTTTGCTATTTAACAAATGTATTCTTTTCTCTCTCATCTGCAGCTCTTCAAGTTTGAGGATGAGGAGGAGCAGTACGTGCACATTGCAAGGAAAATCCTGCATGCCGTGGCCTCGTACTGCCACAGGTGAGCTGAGTTTCCCAACAATTAAGCCTTGCAAGAGTTTCCCAGCATTCCCTGTAGAGTTGATACTCCAGTCTTTTCATCCTTGCATTGCCTCTAATGACAGATTCCCTGAATTTCATTCCCATATTGTTTGACATGTGCATGCATCTCTGTAATTGAAGTTACCTCTGCCAAGAAGGTTATGTTTTGACCAGCATTTCTTTGTTTGTCTGTTAGTGATAGTACGTTTAATATTACTTCTGCAACTTTTTCATACAAGGAAAATAAAAAGAAAGTTCAATAATCATAAAGAGAAAAATACATAATGTAAATATGCATAATACGTGAATGAAGTAGAAAGTGATAAATTCTAAGACTATATTTTCAGATGTTTAGATATGTACTTATGTTGATTTTTTTTTCCTGAGTAAATAATATAAAAGAACAAATCACTGATTTGTTATAACTTTTACTTTTTGGTGTTGATTGGGATAATGATCTGATTCCAGGATTTCCTAAAATGATTCGTGAACAGTTCTATGGCATTAGTGACCTATGACCTTGTTGAAGGTTTGCACTCGCACAGCAAAACGCACTTTATTACAAGCAGGAAGCGATATTACATAGAGAAGTTTTTTGAAGCATCATTTTATGCATGTGAGATTTGAGTGAAAGTGAAACATTCTCCATGTGTGATTGTGGGGGAGCAAATGTAATTACCTCTTTCATTGATTAATTATGTTCTAAGATTAAAGTCTGCCATATGTAAATCAATGTTTGAGTCCTTCTCTCATATCACAAATAGCAACAAACTTTACATATCCATGTATCTCTAGATCTTTGTATCACTGCTTTATTCAATAGTTTGTCATATACATTAAGTTGCTTGTACATTCTAGGACCATGAAACTATCTGCGGTACGATGATTATTTGTTAACAAATCTCTCAGAATTGAGAATGAAAAGCTGAGTTATCCATTTGTTTGTTTGTGTGTGTTTGATTGATTGTTTCTTTCCTTCCTTCTTTCTTTCTTTCCTAACTTCCTTTTTTCCTTTCTCTCCTTTCTTTCATTTCTTTCCTTCCTTCCCTCCTTCCTTCCTTCCTTCCCTCTTTCCTTCCTTCCCTCCTTCCTCCCTTTCTTCCTTCCTTCCCTCCTTTCTTTTTTTCTTCCTTCCCTCCTTCCTTCTTTCTTTCTTCCTTCCTTCCCTCCTTCCTTCCCTTCTGTCCTTTCTTCTTTCTTTCTTTCATTCCTTCCTTCCCTCCTTACCTTCCTTTTTTCCTTCCTTCCTTCCCTCCTTCTTTCCCTCCTTACCTTCCTTCTTTCCTTCCTTCCCTCCTTCCTTCCCTCCTTTCCCTCCTTCTTTCCTTCCTTCCCTCCTTCCTTCCTTCCTTCCCTCTTTACTTCCTTCCTTCTTTTCTTCCTTCCTTTGTTCCTTCCTTCCTTCTTTCCTTTCTTCCCTTCTCTTCATTCCTTCCTTTCTTCCTTCCTTCCTTCCCTTCCTTCCTTCCCTCCTTCCTTCCCTCCTTCCTTCCCTTCCTTTTCTTCCTTCCCTCCTTCCTTAACTCCTTCTTTGCTTCCTTCCTTCCTTCCCTCCTTCCTTCCCTCCTTCCTTCCCTTCCTTTCCTTCCTTCCCTCCTTCCTTAACTCCTTCTTTGCTTCCTTCCTTCCTTTCTTCCTTTCTTTCTTTCTTTCTTCCTTCCCTCCTTCCTTTCTTCCTTCCTTCCTTCCTTCCCTTCCCTCCTCCCCTTCATTGATTCCTTCCTTCCATCCTTCCTTACTTTCTTTCTTCCTTCCCCATCCTTTCTTTCTTTCTTTCTTCCTTCCCTCCTTCCTTCCTTTCCTCCTTCCTTCCCTCCCTCCTTCCTTCCCTCCTTCCTTCCTTCCTTCCCTCCTTCCTTTCTTTCTTTCTTTCTTCCTTCCTTCCCTCCTTCCTTCCGTCCGTCCTTCCTTTCTTTCTTTCTTTCTTTCTTTCTTCCCTCCTTTCCTCCTTCCTTTCTTTCTTTCCGCAGAGAGTTGACAGCTGTAGGTGTGAAGGCAGTGAAACCCACTGGTGGGTTCTACATCTTCCCAGACTTTGAGATCCTCCGTCCAGCCCTGGCCAAACGGGGGATCACCACTGGAGACGCCATGTGCAAGGCCATTCTAGCCGAGAAATCTGTCGCTGTAAGTAATCCCAAATGTATTTGGCAAAGTGCAGTTCAATACCATGTTCAAGTTTATTTTTACAGATAGAGTGAAATCTGGTCAAAAAATTTGAAGCAGTTTCATTGAAGTCAAAGAAGGTTATACGTGTATCATTTTTCATGCTTCCATGCCATGTATTTTGTTAATCGTATTAGTAACACAGAAATATGCAAGTTATGCTCAGTCTAGTGGAAGGTACATTCCAATGGCTTCCAATCACATCAGTACTTTAGCAGTGAGTGACTGATTATGTCATGAGCAGAATCTTGGCTTGAATGAGGTTTTTTTTTTTTGTTTGTGGGCATATTCAAGTAATCTGAAGAAAAATAGTAGAAAAGTTGTTATTATGGCATGTATTTCGATGTTCATTTGGCCACATGCATGATGTTGAAAGTATTAGAAATCACCACAAGTCAACATGCATTTGCATGCACAGGTCCTTTAAAGAAGCCTATTGTGCTATTCTATATGGAAGCAAGAACAGAAGTTGATAAAACATTTACGGTGTGTTTGTAAACCCTCCCATTTTTGACAAAATATACTCCCTTTGTTGTCACGTGGATCGCAGTGAAGTTGTGTGGACCCTCAAATGAAGTTGTTGAGGTTTTGTGAATTGTGCTCTGTGCGTTAAATTCAAAATTGGAGAGCTCAAGTCCTGCCACTCACTCATATCCACAATTTTCGTCTCAAGAAATGCTGATAAATAGGTATGCAAGTATGCATGCTCTCAGATTTAGCTTTAAAAAGGCATTGTTTACCATTTGCAGATGTAACAAAAACCTAGCTCTAGTGCTTCAAAATAGTTCTATAATGGGAGTTAGGGATAGAAACAACCAATGTAAAACTTTTAATCAGTGTAATCAATGTTGAGTATTGTAAAATGATATAACAAATGTGAACAATAGTTCTAATAAGATTGTTTCTTTAATTCTAGAATAAACAGTCTATACATCAGTTATGGTTTATTGAGAAAAATGGTGATATCTCCTTATATTTGGGGCTTTATTGCAGAATTTTTATATGGTAGGATGTTATGTGATACAGCTGACCTACACATACGGGGTATGCATCAGATGTGATAGCTCGAATATCTTTTAAATCACTGCTGACGATGGTAAACAGTATAATTGCCTCCCAGAAAGTGGCTACATACTGGTAGCTGGCATGCTTCCAAGTGGGTTGAATGACTGCACTGAAGGTGTTGGTATGATACCATTGACTGAAGTAGCAGTTAGTATCTTGTAGTGAAAAGGCAGTATGTATTTTATAAATAAAACAAAACAACAACAAAAAAGGTAATTGTTCATTCACAGGAACTCTCTTAGTTCAGGTGTTTCTCAAATTCATGTTTTATCCACATTGAAGTTTTCTGTGACAGTTGACCTTGGGGTGTTTTGAAGGCACACAATCATTCTAAATCTAATTTGATGGCTTTACTGCCCATTATGCCTCCTGGCATGTAGGGCAGCAACAAAAGCTCTCCACTCCCATCTGTCTTGGGCCATTCTCTGGAGAGATCCCCAGGTCTGGTGGAGGTTAGCCATTTTATTTTCCACTGTCCGACGCCAGGTGTTCCTGGCCTCCCCGTCTTCACCTTCCTTCTGGGGTCCAGTGAAGAGCTGTCCTCGTTATGCCATCAGCTTCCCTTCCTCAAGATGTGCCCAATCTACCTCCATCTCCTTCTTATTAGTATATCTTCTATACTCTCCTGATGGCATCTCTCATACAGCTCCTCATTTGATATTGTGTTGAGCCAGAATATACAGAGTATGCATCTTAAGTTTTTGGTATGAAAAATTTGATGACACAAGACATTGTTCTCTCACTGTCCTCTCTTGCCATCGTCCACTTCCAGCTGATGGCCGGAGGACCGGACTTCCTGCGGCCGGGGACGGAGTTCACTGTCCGCCTCTGCTACGTGAACTTTGACGGGACAGACGCCATGGAGGCGGTCAAGCTCCAGGGCGATGAACCAATCACGGACGAGTTTCTGGGACTCTACTGCAGGCCTGTTGTAGAAGGCATTCAGGTGAGTTTACGTTTCAATCAACGTTTGCCTATTTTCATTTCTGATGCCCAATAGAAAAATGCAATAATGATAATCATATAATAGTGCGTGAGAATGTGAATTCACAGTACTGGTAATTCAGAACCAGAATAGAAGACAGAAACTGTCAAGTAAACTAAAGTTTACAGAAAAACAAAAACAAACAAACAACAAAAACAACAAAACAAACAGCTATTAGGGATGGGAAGGGTATCAACTTGATATATATGTACTAGTACCCTTTCTCAGTTAAGGCTGAATGTTCGCAGTTGGAGATAACCAGCCACTTCAATGTAAACAAACAGGTTTAAAAGATATGGACAAAAGACCATGCATGGAAATGTGGTTTTGATTGTCACAACCAGGGTAATGATTTGTTGTAAAGGGATTTGAGCTTTGCACGATGATGAAAGTACCATACAAAACAACTATTGTTATCATCATCTTTATTATCATCATGGAGACAATTCAGTGTTATTTCCTGCAGTAGTACTTGTGTGTTAAGATGGACTAGGTATGTGTATTTGTGCATATTTATCCCATTGAAGATAATTTGACTTTGGTATAACATGCATTTCTCACAGACACCTGCCAAGTATACGGTAAAAGTGGACATTTTTGCGTGAGTTTTTGTTGCGTGCAGTCAGGTGCAATGAGTTTTGCATGTTTTTAATTCTGTGAGAACATAGAGATAGAATTTTACTACATACACTTTGTATTACAAGCAAAATTATTTGGGTGCATTTATTTTTGTGCAGCTTTCATGTCACGCACAAAGTGTACAAAAATGTCCACTTGTACAGTACTCAGGACTAGTCTCAGATGGGTTAAAGGTTTCTTCTTCTCTGGTCCATGCAGGCTCTTGTGTCTTGGGTGGAGGACCAGCTTCAGCCCAGTAACTAGCTTCAGCCCAGTGACTAGCTTCAGCCCAATGACTAGCTTCAGCCCAATGACTAGCTTCAGCCCAAATGACAACCTTCAGCCCAATGACTAGCTACAGCCCAGTAACTAGCTTCGGTCCAATGACTACCTTCAGCCCAGTGACTAGCTTCAGCCCAATAACTAGCTTCAGCCCAGTGACTAGCTTCAGCCCAGTGACATGCAATCTGGACTAGATTCCTCCCTTGTAGTGACCTCATTGATGACTAAAATCTAATCATCCGATTCATAGAGGAGATCATTTACCTTTGGGGACTAATATCTACTTTAAGACACCAGATGACTTATGCTTATCAGAGAAGAGCTCCAGTAGAAGCTGATTTCTCTTTCTACTTTTCCAGCAGAAAGGGTATCATTTTGAATATTAAAATGGTCTATACAGATACTAGTTGGTGATTAGTCTCTGGGCTGTGATGTCACATTATTAAAACAATATAATTAGAGACTACAACCCCAAGCACCTTCTGATCTGGAGATTCTCCCGCCTGAAACCCCTAGCAAACGAGAGACTCCAACTTGATGTACACAAAGCGCACATCATGAGCGCGATGTTCCTTGCGGCTGGGATCCAGCTCTCAGGTTCTAGATGCTCTCTTGTGCTATCTAAGGCTTATTTTTCAACATACGATGACACTAAATAAGAAATCATTTCAAGGGGGAGACACAGAACCAGGGCGGGAGAAATTAAATCTCAAGCTAGAATGGGAGATTTTGCAAAAATGAGCTTTCGGCAGGAGATCTCCCATCAAAAGCAGGAGAATTGGAGTCTCTATAATTCCAGAATTTGAGTGATTGCAGATGGGGTTAGAATGAAGTTATGTGTATTTATGTTAGCCATATAATATATATATATATAATATAACAAAAACTATATACAGTTGAACCTCTATTATCCGGCCTCCCTTTATCCGGATCTCTCTATTATCCGGACGCAATCTCGCCGTGATTTTTTTATCTTTTTTTAATAATTACGGGAGGAAACACACATGAATTACATATACTTGATACATTTCTTAATAATTATTTAGGTAAATCATCCCAAGAATTTATAAAAGAAAATGATTTCCGCTTGCAAACACGAAACTCTATTTTTGGTCTGTTACTGAGTGTAACAATGAAAAGGTCGCAGTATACACATTACTACATGTGGTACTACAATGGGCTACATCAGTACATGTGTATGTGTATGTACCATAGAGCTCTATTATACGGTATGTACATGTATAAAGCATTGAGTCTCCCGTATCCGGCCAAATCCCTTATCCGGATGAGCCCCGGTCCCGACTTGTCCGGATACGAGAGGTTCAACTGTAATGTATTGTTGTGATATTACTCTTGATGGTTCCTTGGGTGCTATGTTTCAACCCCGAGACAAAATTTTACTCCCATGTTGATATAGTGTTATATTACACCTCCTGTAAAGGTTATATCTGTGTAAATGAGCCACATTTGGCAATGATAAATGAACCTAAATAGTGACTCCATCTTGCCTTTACAGTCATAAAAACGATGAAGCCTACCAGGCTTTGAGAAATCAAAGTGAATTGCTGTACTTTTTCAAAATTTGCATGTATGTGTGATCCTGATGAAATCAGCCCTTCTGTACGGATATACTATAGTATTAGAGGGAAATGTCATTTCCAAATTTACCATTATGTAGCAAATACATTCTTGTATATTTTGAGTTTGGGCCAAATGTTCTTGTGCATAGAAAAACTTTTAGATGTGGTGCTTTTTTTCAGAATTGTGTCTTCCGTGAAGATGAAGAGTAAAAACATCACATAGAGTATTATAAAATGTCTTCTTGAGCACAACTTTAGAAAGAATTATGTAATCTTGTATAAAAGAAGGGAGAAGGATTTGGGCATTTATACATGATATATATTTTTTTTAAATTATTGTAAAAAGTAAATAAATAAATAAAATAAGGTGACGTTATATGGTCTAGTTCAGTTGCCTTCAACAAATCAAACCAAGAAAGTATCATATAACTGACCGCTACAGGTTTTCTTTGATTAGATATCCATACATGAATCTTATGCTCTCCTATAGCTATCATTGAGTCCTTGGCATATTGCCCTATCATTTCATGTCTCTTGTTATATGTCAAAAATGCCAAAACTTATAGAATAATGTGCAATGAATGATTAGCAGTCAGTCAGTTGTAATAAACTGATTCATTAGATTGTTTTGCCAGTACCTGCACAAGCCATTGCCTGATATTACAACTGTAGTATAATTGTGTCCAGAATTACATTGTATGTACACATGCAGTACCTCTCATCAGTAAACTTTGTGGAAGTCGACATTGAAGTCAACAACTCGCCAATAGCAGTGGTAATGATGGTTTACACAGTTGACCAGGAGAGCATTTGTGGTCGAAGTGATTCGATTACGTGTTCAGAGTAGGCCTTTAAGAAACACAGTACAAATGTATTTATACTAATACTGGTAGGCCCATGAATACTTGTACTTACTGACTCAGGGCGGAATTTGCCTCTCTCCTTATTTCAGCGAGTGTCTGTCATAAAGAAAACCATATGAAGTGTACAAATGAGCAAAGACCAAAGAGTTTATGAGATCAGCAGTGAATTTGATTCCATCAAGCCATCGTACATCTGTTCACCAGCAAAAGGGATTTCAGGGTACTTTAAAGGACAAGTTCACCCTCAAAGACATGTGGGTTGAGTGAATGCAGCAATAATAGTAGAACACGTCAGTGACAGTTTGAGGAAAATCTGACAGTCCGTTCAAAAGTTATGAATTTTTGAAGTTTCTGCTCAGTCACAGCTGGATGAGAAGACTACTATAGCTTGTAATGTCACATGTGTACAATGATATAAAGAAAGAATAAAGAAAATTCAACATATTTCCATTTTTCTCACATAACAAAAGAACACTGGACTTCTCTCTTTCAGAAGGCAGGGGGAGTAATATTACCCTTAACATATGTCAGTAACAAGTCGAAGAAATGTGCTCTTTATTCAAAAAGTAAAGTTTGGTGAAATGCTCTTTTATTTTCCTTATATTGTTGTACGTGTGTGACATCCCACATTGTAGTACTCTTCTCATCCAGCAGTGACTGTGCAGATACTTTAAAAATTCATAACTTTTGAACGGATTGTCCGATTTTCCCCAATCTTCCATTGATGTGTTCTACTAATATTGTTGCCTTCACTCAATCCACATGTCTATGAAGGTGGACTTGTCCTTTAACTCTACAAAAACGTGTAACAATGTTCACTTGACTGGTGTGCAAGATGGTGTTTGTGTAAGTCAGTGCATGTACTTTGGACCTGTGATTGTTACTGATTGCTACTCACTTACTTGAGGTTAACTGTTTATTGGTACAGTGTACTCCTGTTACAGCAAACTAGGTTATAACAAAATTCTCATTACAAGGAAGGGAAAATTCAGGTCCCAAAACATCATGTATATATCTTTGTATACTTTACTGTTCTGTTATAACAAAATGTTTATATTCTGTATACGCCGTTATTTTCGCGTACAGATATTTTCGCGAATGACGAGGTCATAGACATTTTCGCGAGATGTTGTTTTCGCGAATCGACGCCGACGCTTACGTTTATGCTGTATTAACAAAGCGCATGGAGACGATTTCGCATGTTGTTAAATTCGCGATCCAACTGGAATTTGCGAAATTCGCGAAAATAACAGCTTATACAGTCATGAAAAAAAAAAGAATTGCCGGCCTTGACTACTTCATTATAGCAGAAGTCCACTGTATGTGTATTGAATGTGAAAGTTGTTTTAGTATTGTGAAGAACAATTAAAGGTTCGGTAAATTCTTATCTCTACTCAAGATGGTTGCCAGCAAGTTTTGATAAAGCCATCATTCAATGACGGTGCTCATGTAGAGTACAAGATATAGAAGTATGTTTTTGAGAAATTGTCATAATATCATTATTTTCAATGTATAACATTTATATAATATTGACTGGCCTCGAGGGAGATACCAGAAAATATTGCCCAAACTGAAAGGATATTGCCCGAGTCGAAGACGAGGGCAATATTCTTTCAGTGCGGGCAATATTTTATCTGGTATCTCCCTCAAGGCCAGTCAATATCATAATTATTACCTATCCCCTAGGTAAATTAAGAAAATATGTGAATACGGCTACACGCTATGATATAGATCAAGCCACATTTGACTACCTGTAGATCATCAACATGTCGAATGATTGACCTCTGACAGCTGCAGGTAAATTCTGGTCATGTGGGCATTATATTATTACAGTGCACTCCCGTTATAACGAACACGGTTGTAACAAAATTCCGGTTACAACGAAAAAAATAAAAATTAAGGCTGCATTATTATCGGCTGTATGTATTTTTATTGTTTATTTGTTCGGTTATAACGAAATTTCGACATAACGAAAGAAAACTGCCGGTCCCAAGGACTTCGTGATAATGGGAGTCCACTGTACGTGATTCGGTATTGATTTTCTAATACCCACAGATATATTATATATTTACCTATACTAATATACTGTTGAAACGTTTGTTCATATGTTTGAGGAACATTTGTGTAATTGTGTAAACATACTTTGAATATTCTACCCGTGTCCATCAGTTATTTCAATTGTAAAAGTTCGAAATTCTATTTGCAATAATACCAAAAATGCATAGATTATTTTTAATCAGTGGTTTTACAGTACTGTGTTGTGTTTAGTAAAAGCATTTCACAGCATTAACAAAATTTAAAGACCTTTCTAGCCTTTTATGCTGCAGTGATTCCCAGACTTTCATTTGCATCTCAGGCTGCATGATGTTGTCAGTACAGCAAAGTGTACTGAAATTAATTACTTGTGATTCTTTTTTTTTTTTCAGTTGCCTTGATTCACCACCATACTTACATTCATTGAGTAAATGTCGTGAGACAGTCGTGAGACAGGTTGGTACGTGTATGGTGTATATGAAGATAGTGTGTGACAATCTATGGGGCTCTGACACTCACATGAATGAATGTGCACACAAGCAGTTGTAGTTAATGAACTTTATTAAACTGTACATTATTTCTATGAAAAGTTCAAAAAAAAAAAAAAAAATGAACAAACCTGGTTGTGTGATTGACTGTCCTGAACCACAAAGTGATGCCAAAGTCATAAGCACAGCTCTCTAATTACTCTGCCAGTATTGCGTTACGTGTATTACTGAGTTACAACTACAGGGGGCTCCCGTTTAAATTACAGCAAACATTACATTATATAACAAAGTGAATTTCAGGTCCCCAAGTATATTCACTAATGTCTATGGTGCAAAATTTCCTTTTGGTTGTTATGAAATTTTGATGTAATGAAAGAAAACTGCCCCTCCGGAGGACTTTATTATAATGGGAGTCACCTGTATATGATGTTGTGAAACATCCATCTCCTGGCATCTTCCCTGCATGACAAACTTACACAAACACCATCACAATAACAAGAGGTAAATCACATCTTTAAGGTCATATTCCATCAGGACATCATGAGGCCTGAGGGGTCATTCTACCCCCCCCCCCAAAAAAAAAAAAAAAATTATATATATATATATATATATATATATATATATATATATAAATAGAATAAAACAAAAAACTTTTAGATTAAACTCATACAATGTAAATAATCATGCCAATGACCTCATAAACACTTCTAAGACGGAAGTATAGCATCCTTTACCACTTGTTTCAATACATGACTATTGTCCAGACAATCTGAAGTCCATGACTAAAAATTGCCTCTGAAATTCATGTACAATACTAAGCTCATTTTATATGTCAAGGTAGTGATTGACATTTCTTGAAGAGTTTTATTGCAAAGTGAGCTAAGCGCCATTTTGAATTATTTCCAAAGTAAGTCCTTCATCAGATTGAGCAAAATTAAACCTTTCCGGTTATACCTCACTGGTGACATAACAAGGAATATTCTAGAAGTTAAAGTTCAAAAAATATCCTGTATTTTCTTATTATTTTCTTTGGTTTTTTTTTTTTAAAGCAGCTTTAATCACAAGTATCTCAACTTAACAAGAATGGAGCTAGCTCGTTTTGTCATAAAACTTCATTTACGCACTGGAAAGAAATTGGAGTTGTTGGAGCTAGAAAAACCCAATGTTTATAAGAAAATGAAAGAAGTGAATAACATTTTGGAAAGAAAAGAAATCATATCAATTACTCTGCGCATGGATTTTCCCGTTATTGTGGCTGCAGGAAGCAAAGGAGGGTTTCTTGGAATCCCCTTGGGGCCATCTCAGTGGTGGTCTGTGATCAACATTCTCCCATGCTTCGAAATTTGTGAGTGAGGTATTCCGATATCCTGATTTCATATTGTCCAACTAGGTCTAGGGTCTAGGCATGGTGTATTTTTCCATCAAAGAGTAGTAAAAAACTAGAAATGTCGCTACGGCGACTGATGCCTCCGCCATAATGCATGATTCTCCCAATAGGTGTATAGTACAATGTCTTGACAATGTGTGATGACAGTTTCACATAACTGGCAAAATATCGAAATAAACAGGTTTGTCAGAAATATCTTGAATGTTCACTTTCCACGAACTGGGTTTGCTATAATTGTCTATTAAAGAGTGCAGGTACACATATTTGGGGAATTGAAAATTTTTACTTGACTTCTGACCGACCTTATTATAAGTTTATGCATTGAGTATAATTTTCAAGGTATGAAGAAAGAGTGTAATTACAGTACAAAATATTTTTTTTCATTTAAACCTGACCTTTGACCCTTAACCTTTGACCTTCGACCTTCTGGCTGGAAATTTCCAAGAGAATCTCCATCAAGTAATACATGTACATATATTAAACACTTTTAAAACTAATAATGCAATCATTGCATATACTAGTATGCATGTATGAGGGAAATACAGTAGTAACATTTTGAGGAGTTGACCTTGACCTTTGAACCCCTGACTATTGACCCATGACCCCTAAATTCCCTAGATAATCCCTGCCAGTCAGTACATGCATATGTTCCATGCTCCATGAAGATACATTGAACCATTTACGAGAAAAGTGATATTGCAACATTTTCACCTAACCTTTGACCTTTTGACCTTTGACCTTATGACATGAAACTCTCTCTGGAGAATCCTTACGCAGTAGTACATGTCTACACTAAGTTTCAAGAAAATAACTGCGGGCATTGCATAGATATGGGGGAAATAGCAACATTTTTAGCATTTGACCTTGACCTTTTGACCTTTGACCTCTTGTCAATGTCACTAGAATCTACTTAACTAATTGTCCTATCATACATCATCCTTGAACCAAGTTTGGTGAAAGCTGCTTCATCCAGTTTTGAGTTATCACATAAACAGATAAATTTTAGGATTTGACCTTGATCTTTGACCTTTGACCTCTGTCCGATTTCACTGAAAAACTAATCAAGTAATTGTCCCATCATACATCATCCTCCAACACAGTTTGGTGAAATTTGCTCCATACAGTCTTGAGTTATCGCGTAAACGTATACAATTTCATGATTTGACCTTGACCTTTGACCTTTGACCTTTAGCCGATTTCACCCAAAATCTTATCAAATCGTTGCCCCATCATACTTTATACTTGGACCAAGTTTGGTAAAATTCCAGTAAATATTACTCAAGTTATCGCGTAAACGAAAGCGGACGGACGTACGGACGTACGGACGTACGGACGTACAGACGTACGGACGTACGGACGTACGGACGTACGGACGTACGTACGGACGGACGGACAACCCGAAAACATAATGCCTCCGGCACCACTTCGTGGCGGAGGCATAAAAAAGAAAAAAATACTGAGGAATATGAAAAAATGGAAGGAGATTATGCGCTTATAGTTTGCTATCCTAGCTCTAATGCGGAGCGAACTGCATAACGCCGCCTCCATTTACTTTGGCTTCTGAAGTTAACTCTACTCGTAGACTCTACTTCACAAGTAGACGTTACCTGAGAGTAAACTACGCCCTCTCCGTTTTTAAGGCTATTGAATGCAGGGTTTCATCGCAAAATAAGTTAACTGAATTCTTGCAAATTAGAGATACAATTTGCAATTCTACCTGCTAAAAAACAAAGGATTCAGGAAATTAATGGGATATTTTAATCATAACTTTAAGAATAATCCTTATGCAGCAAAGTAAGTATATTGCACAGGTTTTATTTTGCTCATGCTATCTGATTATGGACTTACTTTAAAATGTCTAAAAATGGCGCTTAAACCGTTTTGCAATCAAACTCTTCAAATTTTCTGTCCCTCAAGCCACGTGACATTTACTCTTTGTTTTGTTTTGTTCAGCTTTGTTCTTGCTGAGAGTCGAACATGAAAAGGGGATACCAATTTGTCACTTTTACAAACCATTGGTTGTTATCTCTACCCCCTCTCTCTCTCTCTCTCTCTCTCCATCTCTCTCTCTCTCTTTCCTTCCTTTTCTTCTCTCTCCCCATCTCTCCTGTTATACGTGGGAAAACGAAAAAGGTTGTGGGTTGAGAACTTTTCGGCTTGCCGTTTCATCAGAAAATATAATGACCTGTCCCTTCACCTGATCAAATGAGGCGTATCTATTCCCCATTGAGGTCTATGATTTATTTCAGTTGGGGTCCGTGAAAGTGGAGGGATTACATTATGTTCAAATGCTGCTGTAATGAGTCGGAAATCCTGATAAGCGCCGGAAAATACGGTGAATATAATAACGTAAAAAGACGAAACTTATAAACAGAAATGAGGGGAGAGCAACACAGCGGGTTATTTGGTGGGAGAGTGACGCATAGTACACATAAAATGTTCTACGGTTGAGGAGACAGATACTGGTTGCGCGTGACATATATTACACAGATGATGACTGGCGGGGGAGAGAACATACCGAATGTTCCACCCGAAGGGTTTGAAATGCTATTGAGGGAGGTTTTAAGTCCCTCGACTTCATCTCGGGACTTATAGCCTCCCGAAATAGCATTTCAAACCCTGAGGGTGGAACGTTTGGTATGTTCCCGACAACAAAAGTCATCATCTGTGATATTATGTGGGTTATTCAAATACATGTATACGTCAAATACGTCAACGTCAACCACCAGCACAACGCACTCGATCGCTCGCGCAGAGCCAAATTCATAAATGTGTGTGCGCGGGTCCTTCTGTCATTTGTTACATGAAAATGTTTTCCCATGGGAGAACATTACAAAAATGTTCTCCCATGGGCGAACATAACCAATGTTCCTCCATCACGGGACTTTGTTTAGCCAATCACCTACCGGTATTTGACTAACCCACCTAATATAATGGATTGTAAACGAAAGCGACTGTAGTGAACGGACATGGATATAAACAGTTAATACATTGTGTACAATGCAATATAGCTAACTGTATATGACTGTGTCCGGGGTTGCCATGATTCGCATATTTGCATAATATAGATACAATAACTAAAAAAAAACACAAACAAACAAAAAAAAAACGTTAAAACTTTTAGTGAATATGCCCATACTGTCTTACGTATAGACCCTATATACTCGTTCATAGTCCAATTCTTTTTATGACTAATATCAAACTTTAGAATGTGTATAAACATAATCCTCTTGTGTTGCAGAATTTTAATATGAAATCACTTATGCAGTCTCGACATATAAGCTTTGAGAGTGTGATATATCGCGTTCTACTGATTTAACGGGAAAGAGCATAGATCTCTGTGTGGAAAGTTACGATGAATATTATTTTTGTAACAAATAAGAATGAAAATTCTTTTTGGTCAACAATAATTTGATAATAATTATAGTGCTTCTTCTTATTCTTCTTCTTCGTCGTCGTCATCTCAGTCGTCGTCTTCTGCTTCTTATTCTTCTTCATCGTCATCGTCGTCGTCGTCTACTTCTTCTTCTTCTTCTTCACCATGTTCACCTCATCATCATCCTCCGCCTCCTCCTCTTCGTCTTCCCTCTCCTCCTCGTTCTTCCTGCTGGAAGAACACAGTGTCCCACAGTGTGTTCGCAATGTTTTGACATAATCGGCTATGTGAAAACGCCCGAATTTAACAGTGTGAAGATGATTTTCACAGAGTGTTCACATAGTCAAGTACATTGTAATGTTCTATTTCACACTGTGAATTGATGATTCACAATGTGTTCACAATGTTAAAACGCTCGAATCTAACAATAAATGTGAAAAGACTTCATACTGTGCGCACAATGCTTTCACAGTGTGTTTCACATTGTGTTACACACTGTGGGACACTGTGTTCTTTCTAGCAGGGTTCCCCTTCTCCCGTTTCTTTCTTCACCGTTTCCGTCAAAGTTTCCCTCTGTAAATGGCGTCGCTGTAATGGGTCGTAATGTCTTGCCCATTCCGTAATCATGCATTGTGTGTATGTGATAATAATGTGTGCGTTATTGTGTTTATGTTTCCATGTGTATATAAAAATGACTTGTGCATAATAATGGTTTCTCTGTTTTGACATACTTATTATATATGTCTTGTTGATTCGTTGAATACATACACAAGATCTGGAAATCCCCGTATAGACCAGGGGTTGGTATAAGGTCTCTCACCCACCTGCCTGCGGCCCATGGATACCCAATATGACAAAGACTGGCGACAGGAATATCGACATCTTAACAATGTTTGCAGATCCCTCGCTGTGAAAGACGTTGCAACCGAGAACAATAAAATCATATTTCCATTTCATTCGGTAACTGCTTCATTTCCTGCAACACAAAACAGGGTTCCGTTTAAATGCCTTTGAGTTTATTATTTACCTTTCTATGCTTATCCACTTCCTTGAAAAACAAAAATAAACACAGAAACCATTCAGGTGTAGACGCGACACCATGTCGTGTTGAAATCCGGGGGTTTGGTGCAAGGAGTAAGTATATCAGTGCTTTAAACAACATAGAAAAAATACCAACGAACAAATCCAGACTGATTTAATGTTTACCCGTGCAAATATTTTGCGGTATATAGTGTATATCAGATAAACCCACACAAATCGCCTACCTCATACTGAGGATAACAACGCTGTATGAAGCAAACGCAGAAAAATAGAAACTGTATATCATAGCTCGACAACAACCTGCAACTTTCAAAATATCGATTTATAGACACCATTATACACCAATTATACTATTCCCTTACGGGACGATGCCCAAAACATGGACCAACATTGTCATTTCGATAGCCTTTTCGATGTCTCAATCTTTGTCCATTCCATATCACACTAGAGCCCCCCTTTCTTTTCTTTTCTTTTTACAGAAACACTCTTAACAGTTAAACGCAAACACACAAGAAAGAGCCACAAGCTTTCTTTGATATCCCATACGTGAGTAAACCAAACAGGTTTGCTTTGATTAAACCTGACATCATTTTGACAATGAGTTTGTTGCATAAACTCTGCCATAGATAGTTTTATTTGCAAGCTATGGTTATACTGTTTTCACTGAACTAAATGAGGCAGTACTGAGGCGGATCATGACCAAAATGCGTCCCGTCTTTGCTGATGGATTCTAATCACAATCCATGCATTTAGAGTGAAAACAACAGTATTATCAACGGAGGAGCGTTAAAGTAATGCAGGATTTTTCTCTCTTCTTTTTTTTTTCCGTGAAGCAGACCTCGTGATCAAACTCTCAGGAGACTTTCCACTCGACGTAAGCTAACGATTATGGGCGGGTAATCCTTCTAGTCACTCGTTCAGTCTTTGACAAAAATGCTAATTATTGCACTTTAAGTCAACACACTTTTCTTCTCGTACATGTAAACATACCTTAATGCTCTGCGTGGGGCTCAAGAGTGGAAACAGAACGAGACCAACAATAAAGGGTACGTCTCAAGGCAACTGGCCTTGTTATATGAAGTCTACTGCATATAATCATTATAATCATGACAGTAATCAAGAAAAGAACATGTCAGTCTGCTCAATAAGACTGACAGGTATACTTTCAGCATTTCGACCAAAGATATAAAGTATAACAGGGCCCTGTTTAAATTCATCAAAAGATAAAATCGATTTTAAATTTCCTTGACACACAGGCTGCCATATAGACTTATCATAGAAATCAACTTTATAATCAATTTTAACTCTTCATAAAACAGGGCCCACGTCTGGTATTTTCTTGCGTATTAAATACAGCATTAAAAGGCAAGAAAATAAACCAAAATGGTCTCTTGAAGAATCAGACCTGTTGAGATAGAGTCAAACATAGTAACTGTACTGTCATTTGTAACTAGTCTCCGTACATAGCATACACTATGGAAGCCGAAAGCTGGTGCAATATACTAGTAGTCATTAAGGTCATTTAAAAATTCATCGACTACGTGCTAACTCTTTGCAGCCTTTCAAAATATAATTGGCATCTAATTATGTGACACGTCCCATTGTGAATGACAAAGATGTCTCTATTATCCTGCATGGTATCTCTAAAATGGCTATGTTTTGTCGGGGAATTTTCTTTACCAGTGCTGAAAGAATACACGCTTTCAGTCTAGCAATCGATAAAACTTTCCCAACAACAAAAGAGATATTTAACTTCGCATAGCACCATTGTGTATTCATCCACAGAGCAAATATTCTCAGCTTGACAGAGAGAGAGAGAGAGGTAGATAGAGAAAGAAGGAGCGAGAGAAACATACCATATAGAGAGAAAGAATGGTGTGTGTGAGAGAGGGAGAGAGAGAGGGAGAAGGAGAAAAACAAGAGGGGAAATATTGTCGAGACCTACTTTTCTCGTCATTCTTTGTCCCCGCCAATCACAGAACAATGGAGGCATTTTACTGCGCGTTTCACTTGTTGAGTTAGGTACACAGTGGCGCTCTGAGAGACAGACACGTTTGTCTACCCTTCGAAGGACACTCTGGACCTACCGTGGAGAGTATATATATATATATATATATATATATATATATATATATATATATATATATATATATCCGTCTATCTGTCTATATCTATATCTATCTATCTATCTATTTATATAAAATTACATCATCATTAAAAATACATATGCAGATAACATTAACAATGTGTAGGTCCATACTGTGTTCACATTACGTTACAATAAAGCGCACATTATCATCGTTCTATGTCTCCCGCACAAAACTTATAGAAGCATATATACAGTACATAATTATAATGATACTTGTAATCCGCGTGTTGGTACCAGTATAGAAAAGATGAAGAAGTAGAGTGGTAATGCATTTTGACAGTCCAACAGTGCTATTTATTCAGACCAAATTTTCGACAAATACTAGTACATTCGTCTTCCTCAGGGTCGACAATAACAATTCTTTCGGAATTGTCATTGTCGACCCTGAGGAAGACGAATGGATTCGTCGAAAATTTGGTCTGAATAAATAGCACTGTTGGACTGTCAAAATGCATTACCACTCTATATACTTCTTCATCTTTTCTGTACATATATATATTTAAATATATATATATATATATATATATATATATATATATATATATAAAATGTACTTCTATAAGTTTCTATAAATCTCTTTCTCTCTCTCTCTCTCTCTCTCTCTCTCAAGGATATATATATATATATATATATATATATATATATATATATATATATATATATATATATATATATCCGTTTGGTATATATCCGTCGGGAATATGTAGTTTGTTGAGGATTGAAAAGTGCTCAATGCTGTCTGCTCAGTCTGCCTGAGGATCGCGACAGCGTGAAACCGCCGGTAGCAGACAAGGCACCAAAACACAGGTACGCCTATATATATATATATATATATATATATATATATATATATATATATATATATATATATAGTATATTATGTGCGCTTGTGCAATGCACATCCGCGTTTTACCAGAGTTTTGACAAGGCTCCAAGGCTGAGCACTGTTATTAAAAAGAAATAACTGTAGGAAACAAAAAAAGACGATCAGCTGCTGATACCAGGGCGCCCCACACTGGAGATCAGTGGCGCCCCCGCTGATAGTCTTGTTGCAGTCGTTTCTTTATGAAATGCTAAGCCACGAAGCCTTGTCCAGAGACACGTGCACATTGTACTAAACAAAGACAGCAACACACCTTTATCACACCTATTGCTTCCTTCGTGTTGAAAAAGACAAGTCTTAGAATTAATGACAGAAATAAACAATAAGAAGAAACGCGGAAAGGAACAATCTTTTTCTGATGACCTCAGTTCTTCTAAATAATGAGAACAGTGTATTGGCCACGTCATGATTATTGTATGGGTGTAGAAGCCCTGCAAAACAAAATAAGCGGAGCTGCAAAATCCCCTCATTCTGTATGTATTGCAAAGTTTTTGTTCTCTCACAGTCCTGCCATTATTATGTGTGGTTTTATTTGGTTCTTTACAGACGTGAATACCCAATTCACCTCAACCAAAACCCACTCACTGAGCATTACCTGAATCACAGCAACTATAAATCGCTGTGTTTGTGTGCACATGTGTTTGTGTGTGTGTCCGTCTGTTTGCTTGTCTGTGGTTCTTTTCGGACAGTGGTACTGTCTTCATAATGTGATATCAATCTATATACTGTCTTTTTGTGAATATCTCACAATGATATTGTCACTAATTAAGAGTCACTGTTACACACTTCACAACTAATTCTTTTGGAAAAGGAAAATGCCATCTCTTATTTCCCCGTCCCTGTATTGAGCTAGCTCTTGTTCTTGTCGTTCATTTATTTGGACAAAATGAGGTACATTTTTCCTGCATGATGTTCCAATTCTTGTGTGAAAGATCTTACTAGTATTACCTCTAAACCCCTTTTTTACCTCTCAGCCTTTTGCCATTTAAGGGAAGATATGGCAGTTGCTCGAAATGGTTGCAAACATCCTCACCTGGGCCCCCTTTTAGCAAAAGATATAATCGACTATAAATTTCCTTACTAAAACAGGCTGCCATAAACTTACCGTAAAAATCACCTTTATAATCAATCATAAATCTTCATAAATCAGGGTCCTGGTTCATCCACAGATTATCTAATAAATTTCACCCCCCCCCCCATCTCGATTACAAAATTTTACACTTGCGAACAGTATAGGGCTAAGATATTTTGTCTTCAAAGCGTTATTTTCTTATCATTTCTTTATACTCTCCATAATCATGACTCATTCACTATACTTTATGAAATAATGTGTGAAGAAACAGATGAATTAACGTTATAAATTGGTAAACAGATCGATAAATACATAACTATAAAATTACGAAACAATAAAGCGGGGTTTTGACAAAGGAACAAAAACACAAACACACATCGATAAAAGCATTGTGAAGCATTGGATGACATATATTATTGCGGTCATACCTCTCAAAATTTGGTGCCAGTATCAAATCGAACATACATAAATTTATCAGAAACTATTTTGCATAGCATTCACTACAATCAAATCGATGTTCACAACATAATTCAACCAGGAAGCAAGCAAATGAAACTTAGATTCAGAAGTACTACAACAAGGCTCTCTTGCATTCGCGTTTGTATGTAAACCATGAAAGAGTTAACCGTGATTCCACAACCCGCCATTACAAGAAGCCTTCGAGAATTGCATGTTGCCTATCTTTATATAAAGTTCGTTTTCTTCAGTTGGCACATCACGCCTTGAAGTAAGGAAAGTGTGACAGAATCCGATTACATCACAGCAAGCATTTGCCCTATAGTCATTAGCAAAAAATTGAACTGCAGCTCTCAGACGTAAAGAGAAAGAGCAACCTACAACTGTACTGGAAATTGACTTCAAAAAGGAATCATAGAGTTCAAGATTGTTATATAGTTTAAGATTCGTTTTCACAGACTCTGCAAGCACATTGATTTGGATGGCCCTAAACGGAAGAAAAAACTACAGAAACGCTCCCAAAATACTCGTACAGGTGTTGGCAATATCACTCAGCTATCTGTATCCAACCATGACGGAACCCCTTCTACACAATGCATTACTGTATGATAAGATTTTTACTTCATTACTAGTTCTTTTCTATTCTATCATTCTGACAGAAGTGGGCTGTCACCCTCATTTTCTAAATAAGGATATAGAACGCTTGGGTCTTCGAAATCTTGAAACAAAAAGTGTTATGATCATTCTTCAAGAGGTGCATAAAGAAAACAGAATGGCCCGAACTGGCACAAAATAAACGGGCTCGCTATTAGCGAGCTCTGCATTCGTTGCATTACATGAGAGTTATATGTAGGCTCGTGCAATGGTACTGTCATACATCAATGTATCAAAACATTCCAATTAATGATCGTAATGTCGCATTGTCTGTTCTATATTATAACACTTCCAAGCAAATGGCACGGGAAGATTAATCTGATACTCTTGCACTATAAACGAAACCTTTTTAAGTCACTGCGTCGATCGCAATTATACAGATCGTGAGCTCCCCGGAAGTAAGAAAGCCGGTCAAGTAGCTCGAATAGGAAATATGATATCATTACATTTTACGAATGGTTCTCTGTAGATTACGTGTGGCTTCCAGTCTCTTTGCATTTGTTGTCCCATGCATCGGATATGTTCAAATTTCGTTTGCCATGTTGTTCAATATAAAGAGATTTCTCTGCTTGCCTTTTTCATAAAAAAATGTTTTTCAAAAGTGAAACAATTTTTTAGTAAGATTCATTTGATTATATCCTGATCGAGTCAATCTCGTTGATGCCATCCTACGATCACTGAATACATTTTATAGCTACTCATTAGAAGAATGAATCAACAATATTTCAGCATAACTGTTGGGTATATTCATTGAATTCTCAAAGAAGCGAACAGTGTTCAGGAAAATCTTGCATCTATAAGCATGCCACATCACGGTGCAACAAAATGAAGGCATGCTACAGCTACACTGTATGTAACTTCCAAGATAGGGATGCGGTAAGAACAGTTCGGTTTCACTTTTCGAAGAAATTTGCGGAACCACTCTGATCAAATTGTGTCTCAATGAAACAGTCAACATTACACAAAAATTTTGATATTACACCTGACGAGAAAAGCGCACTTTCACGCAGTTGGTGACAAAAATAACAAAATACTCTTTGCCTATAAGTCTATAATCGTCCATGCAAATCCGTATGACCATAACTTGCCTTCACATACATGTATTTATAACATTCTCGTGTTTGCACAATAAGTGGACTAGATTCAAACTACCTTTGATGATTCAAGTCGTTGTGTCATGATCAAGGTCACAGAACCCGTACATGGCTCTATCAGAAGGATGGTAAATATCGGAAAGGCCCGACGAGGCACGACAATCGAACATTGCCGAACAGGAAAAGACGCGCATACACAGGATCATAGGAATGACGTCATCGCGGCTAAAGAATGCATGAACGCTGTGAGAATCTGGAAGTCTTGTGAAGGGAAATATTCATTTAAAGCAGTAATTTATCTACATTAACAGTATAGGGAAAATGCAACTCGGCGAAAATTTGAGTAAAATCAGTCAAATGTATTGTAGTACATTAGTACAAGCACAAGTATTTTTTTTACGCAAATCGTCATCAATATTTCGTTTCTTCCTCAGCAAAGAAATTCTCATTAATAATGTATATTCGCGGATATCAAATTAAAGAAAATGACTGTATCACTGCCACGTAGCCAAGACCACTCTTTTCAACCCCTTCCCCATGCCCCCAGTACATGAAACCGAACCGATACCCAAAAAGTTGTCAGAACTACATTGTGTGCGTTTTTACCGCCCCCACGTCTCGTTTAGCTCAGTTTTCACTGCTTTGTTTCCATTTACAACAGTCACTGCTGAGTACTCCTTTAATCATCAAAACCTCTCATAAACTCAACCGCTGTGACGTCAGAAAAGTGAGAGTCGATCAGTGTTGTATCACGGAACAGCCAAACTTTGACTTTGTGTGCGCCCGCTTTGAAGCCGTATATCAATTAAACACGTCCGTGCTTCCGACGTGACTTGATGCCCTTTTTCTCAATCCAAATGAAAATCCAACTGCCATAATTAAACGAGGTCACGTTTTTGGAAAATAAAGGGCCCCTTTCACCCAGAGAAATATGGGAAACTCAGTAGTATGCATATACTCATCAAAAAATAAAAAGCAAAAGGACCAACTCAAATCAAAATTACAGCAATTCAAGTTTGTATCAGTTTCGGTTTCAGAATCGAAACAAACAAACAAACGAACAAAGAAAAGGTCCGAGTTTCGTTTTGCAATACCCATGATGACCCTTTGATTCTCTTTTCAAACAATAATGAGCAAAAGCTGACGATAGAACGCTTTACAAATTCCTGATTCTGCGACAAAGTGTAGTCCTTATGTCTCACAGAGGATATTTAAAAAGACTGGAAACATAAACAAACAAATATTACCAGAGATTAGTTTGCTATCTGAAAACCCTGCGTTACGGTTGTTTCCCGCAGAGAAAACGTAATATTTGAACAGTCTCAAACTGAGCTTTGTATCATACCTATGCCTACTTAGACACGATAAATTCTTGTACATAATAATCATATTTAGCAAAACTTAAAACAACGTCTAGACTAAGCAACAAATCACAAGTGACCCTGCTCAGCAGGGCGTTATAACCATATAATAAAAAGGCAAATAGCAAGGATCAATGATATCTCAGTTACAAGGTTAGAGTTCATTTTACAGGATGGACGCAGTGTCGTCTGCCCCACTTGACCTTCGCTTTGCGAGCGGTCAAACGCAGCGACGCGATCTGACCCTGGCATAGTTTTGCCGGCTTGCGCCGCTCTTTCTTGTTCACACTGCAAAAGCTGCATCTCACAACTACACAAGCGAGAAGAATACAAATAGATAGAGTGTAATATATCCTCTATATTGCCATGATAACTCCATAATCCTGGCGAAATGAATAAAGCAAATTGTCCTGGTTCTGTCCGTTACGACAAAAAGAATTACAATAGTACATGTAATTTTTCTTCGTTCTCAATTAACGTTCACGGGTGTTCTACCCCTCAGGACACTGAGCCCGGGTTGCTTTGAAGCCATATTGTCATACTTTGGCTTGGGTCTCGAACCTCTGGGCCAGTTCTGCCAGACTGGTCCTTTTCCGCACTTCCTTCATCTTTCCCGATCTCGACACGCTCAGGTGTCGCTTCACCTTTCTCGTCGACTGCTCCTGCTTGGAATCGGCTTCGCCGACTTCGCTGAACGATGCCGATCTCGTGATCGTGTTGTTGTTGTTGGGCCCGACAGAATTGGACGTCTCGTGGTCGTCGTTTGCGTCAGTGTGTGTTGTCGCTGTCGGGTGCTCCACTGTGACGAGTGCGATCTTCTTAGACTTCGATTTGTCGCCCCTCAGAAGACCAAAGAACCCCCTTCTTGATTTGGATGGGTTTTGCGGATTGCCGACGTCATGACTCGGACGATCACCGCGGGTAGAGGGCGGGGCGGGTGCCTTAGCGCGCGAAGACGCTTTGCTTGATTTATCTCTTGCCATTTTGGACGCCGTTTTTCTTCCTTTCTCTCTCGACACAGGTTCCGTTTCAATCGCTGTCTCCACAAGATATATACTGGAGTGTTCAGAAGGCAACGAAATGCGTATTATTGCTTGTCATAAATCTGTTAGTACAAAATGTATAGGAAGATGTCAAATTTCACAAATTGATGGCAACTCTCGAAAGAACAAAATCCAGGAACACTTGTAAAGACGATATCATAAGTATGCTTCTGTAAACATTGCTTCAAATCGTCAACATATTAATGTTACTCCAGTTGTTGCAATCGCTCAACTCAACACATACATGGGTAGCTATACCTCAAGATTCGCGAAGATGATCAAGTTGTGTTTTAAAGATGTTCTCCAGCTGAGGTAAAATTTGTCCGTCGAACCGCCTGGTAACAGGAAAGTGAATATATTGCTGAAACTTCGTCGAAATACATGTATGTGTTCGACCAATCTTCCCCATCAAATGGTCACCAACCGTCCGTGTGACTTTACATGGTAAGAATCACGAACCAAACACATTGTCTTCTCCAGCAGTGTAACCATACACCACAGACTCTAGCCAGACACGTATTGCACACTTCCAATCGATAATTCCCTAGGAACTCCTATGGCAGGTGCGGGAAGAAACAGGGGCGAAAAACAACTTCAACGTGTTGGGAGTAATCCTTCCGCTGCTTTTACACCAAACGAGACAAGAATGGAAGATACCAGTCCGATTCGCAGCTACAATAGAGAGAAGATGCATCCAAGATGTAGGTAACAGTGATTGGATCTTGTCCTGTACTGTTTATCTCCTCTGATGCCGAGCGCGTTTCTTGTCGAAAGCGCCACTCTGCGCGACGGGTCCGTGGGAAAACGGGTCGACCTGGAATCCTACCGGGTGCGAAGTGTCACCGTTCAATGCTTGCGTCTTTTGTTCACCCATCTCCGAGCAAGTTTGCACTATTCAATGCCACCACCGGCCACGCCCGAGTGGTCCTCTTAAGGCCATGCTAACGAGTCCGAGACCGAAGAAAATGTGGTATCGTGACTACCGATGCAGCGTAAATACATTGGGCTCTCCCAACCACTCGCGGCGGATCGATAGATAAAGGGAGAGAAAAACAAGTCTACCCACACAGGTAGCGTATCAATTAGGTGTCGGCCACTATTACAACCAGCCTGGAATCCTTTTTCATCATTTCAAGCTTTGCTACACTTCACTTGCGCTCGAGATTGCTCCTCCGGGCAGGAATATCGACAGCATGCTTTGACAGCACGTGCATCAATGTCGTACACATCTCGAGATACTTGCGAAAATCATTCATTAGTCTCATTGAGTAATTCCATTGACAGAAACTACAATCAATACAGACGGAATGAAAAACATCCATCAAAATGATGATACTCTATATAGCGATAAGTGTTAGGCGACTCGGCGTTACGGAATTGACACGGTCGTGCGTAATCGCAAGCCAAAAATAGACCACAACGAGACTGCATGCAGCCGACAGAATCGGTTTCGTTACCTCAGAAAGTGACGGGCTTCTCTCGATGAGAGTTTGCAGTGATCATTAACAATCATGACAACCCGATGTTTAGCTAACGATAATGAGAGCACGACGGAACAGCGCGTTCACCGATAGATAAATAGAAGAAAAAAAATTATTCCTTGTTTTGTTTTCGGTATAGACCCTCAGTCATGAGTGGATGCATGCCACTCGGAGCGAATGAGAAAGTAAATAATAAAAGACCTTATGAATTGGTTGACTCACTCTCAGGTTAAATGTGTGTGATGTAGCTGTACAGTATCTTAGGTAAGAAGCACATAAGCATTAAAAACAAAAATACTTACCTCTAGTCCTGTGAGAAGGGAATCCATTCATCATTGTATACCCACCAACGCGAACAAGCATTTACATGTAATCATACTACCCCCCCCCCCAAAAAAAAAAAACAGATACTTATCAAACTTTTGTTGTCCACAGGAATTATGGTGCCAGTCAAAAACATCAAAGGTTAAAATGTTTCAGTACAAACAATATAAAAGGTGACGGGTCAAAGGTAAAAATGCCTCAAGTACAATGTCGCAGATTGACATATTATCACAGACAAAACATAATTGACTGAATGATGCTAGAGGGATAGATGTCAAAGGTGAAATGCCAAAGTTGGAAAAAAAACAAATCAGAGGTAAAAGTGTCAGGATAAAAACATTATAAGCAAGATGTAAAAAGACATTTGGAAAATTGAGCAGAAAATTCGTTCAGATTTATTGGTTTGTATGAAATATTAGTTTAGATTTATTGGTTTGTATAAGATATTAGTTTAGATTCATTAGTTTGTATATTTACCTGTCACTGTCAAGGATCCCGCA